>NC_056714.1:1669817-1895331 GCF_018831695.1 Puntigrus tetrazona | reverse complement strand
TGCTGTTTCCTGTCTCCCGTCTCTTCTCCTCTCTCTCTGACCTTTCCTGAAGGTCAGGGCTGAACTGTTGTCAGAGACCTGCTAGGGGCAGAACAGAAACAGCAAGCAGACAAGTGAAACCATGTGTTACCTTTTCCAGCCAACTGTATGCAGTGCGAGGTTCACGCAGTTATTTTCATTGGCTCTGACCACCTGGGGCAGACCATTTCTCGCTTCATTTGTTTCCCCAGCCTCACCCACTGCTCAAGCCAGGTCCTCTTTTCGTGTCCAATTCCTGTTGCTCTATTTCAGGCCAAAACTTGTGGCAAAAATTTGTTAATAACAGCCTTACTTTTGTTGGTAGGCCTTAGGTGTATCAGTGTACCCATCCCCAGGCATTGGTGCCTATGGGCCAGGAAATTATGTCCAGTGGTTAATTCAAAAGGAGTAAATCCAGTGGTTCTGTTTATTGAACATCTCACAGACATTAAAGCTATTGGTAATGCTTCTACCCAATTCAGAGAAGTGCTTGCACAGATTTTGGCTATTTTGTTTTTTTAAGGTCAGGTTCAATGTCGTTCAACTTTACCTTGGCTTTTATTATGGTATACCTCCATATTAGTGCTTCTGGGAAGGATGCAGCTTGCTCTCTAATTATAAACTCAACACTCGGTTTCTTTATTAAAATTGTTTCTGGTATAGCACACCACCTACAGTTTTGCCTCGTGTAGTTGTCACATCTAAATCTAAAGGTTGGCCATAGTCTGGGGTTTGTAGAGCAGCAGCCTTTGCCATGTCCCCTTTTAGGGTAATGAAGGCCTGTTCAGCCTCTGTTGTCCAATTCAATTCACCTTTACTTTTTTTTCATTCCGATTTCTTCACTAAAGCTCTAAATGTATACACAAAATGCATTTGCCAGATCTATACAGGAGAAGTCGATGTGTTCTGGGGTCAATCTGCTAAAATGGTGTAAGGATTTGGAGTGGGCAGTGAAGTTATCAAAAACTTCTCATTTATTTTCTCATGTCATTTACCATTCTATATTTCCCTGTGGAGTGTTTAATGACAGGCAGTATTGGGGTGTTCCACTCAGAGGTGGTCTCACACAGCACTCCCTTGTTCAATAGACTTCTTAATTGTGGGGCCAATACCAGTCATGGCCTCACAATTATTTCTATACTGTCTCTCCTTTACCACTGTTGTTTTGTCTATTTCAAAAGACACTGGCTGAATATCACAATAACCCACATCCTCACTTCCTGTTGACCATAACTTTTCTGGTAGGTTGGCTAGCATCTCTTCTGCCTGGCCCATCCATTACAGCATTAGTCTTTTCTCTGTTTGACCTTAACTTCTCGTACCTGCCCTCACATATTTCCTCTATGTGTAGTCTGGCAGACCTCCTGTCATGTGTGATCTTTCCCAACCCTGTCTCTCATCTTCCCAATCTGCTGCCTGTTTTAGTCTTTTTACCATGGGCCTAAGGCCTTGGCTCTGTGGTGTTTACTTATCATTAAGGAAATGTGGTACAGAGACAGTTTTCATTTCAAACCAGTCATATTGTTCCTTACTTAACCTTACTTCCCACAGCTACCCCTTCCTTTCCAATGTATATGACTGAGCCTTTTAGGTTGGTATGTCTTTGATCTACATATTGGCTAAACTCTGTTGCATAAACCTCATCATTACTTTTGTGTCATAGTATAAAGTACAGTGTAATGGGTCAGAAACTGGCAGGAAGTGTCTCAACAGGTCTGGTCTCTGGTTTATCAGCTGCCTAAAGTTGGTTTTGTTCTGGATGCAGCACTCTGACCCAATAAATGTCCACTCCCACTCTTCCTGTTGTAGTTAATACCCATTGACCAGCTGCATGCACTAGACCACCCTTAATGGAACAGTTTTGTGTTTTTCCATTTGAAAAAAGTTAGAATTTTCCACAGAATTTTCACCCCCATTTTACTAACAGGTCTCTGTCCTAGCAGAGCAGAGGCACACTGGCAGAGCATAGGGAAAGTCCTTTCTCAACCATTCCAGCCTGATTGTATAGAAGTAGGCCCCAGTGTCCACTAAGGCCTGTACTGGCTGTCTGTTGACCAGTATAGTTAGGTAGGGCTCAGCCTCAGCCCCTTTACAGGTTCTCTGTTGGTCTCACAATAATCCGCCTGGTCTTCCTGGCCCCATACTGGTCTTTGTCTGGGCACCTGTTGGTTTTGGTAGATCGACGGGACATTTCTGGCGACACCTCTTCCTCTTCCCTGAGGCCCTCTTTCACAGACAGGAGCCCGCCCTCGTGCAGGAGGTTGTCCCCGCTCTATTCAGTGGGCAGTCTTTTCTCCAGTGATCACCTGCTCCGCACAGATAGCACCCCTGCTCTCTCCCTGGTCTCCTGTAATTCTCTATAATTTTGGTTTTCACCCATTTCCATAAGGTGGCCAGTCCGGCAGTGGGTCATATGGATAATCATATGGGCCCTGAGGCTGATAGTTTGCTGCCCCTGACACATCCTGTCCCTTCATCCCTGATTCATTACAGGCATTTGCAGAGCCCCTCTCTAGGCTTCTTTTTTCTTCTTCTTTTTCTGCCTCTATTTGTAATTTTAGTAGTTGTGTTTTCAGTTTTTCTACCTCAGAATCCTCCTTTCTCTTGTTTTTCCATGGCTTTGTCTACATAGTAAATGAAATACCTGGCCCATGTCTCTCCACTACCCCCTACACATTTCTGGACTGTTTTCTATTTGTTGTTTTGCTTTTTCTGAACTCCTTCACTACTGCCTGCCTGTAAAACTCTTTACATGTGTCACTGCAATCTGGGTGCTGCCCTGTCCTTTCTTCCCATTCAGCTTCTGTCCTATGCAGATATGCTGATGCAGATTCTTCTGCTCCTATCTTAAATTTGATAGATTGATAAGTCATTTTGGGTGTTGGATATAGGTTTGTAAGAGCCCTGCTTATTTGGGTAATTACTTTGGACAGTGGTTTCTCATTGGCCATGTCTTCTATTCTAGCTTCATCCTCTAAAGTAGTCATCTGGTTCTGTAAGCAGATGTCCCATTAGGGGCCCTAAAGTCCCCTATTGCTAGTTCATTACCATGGGTTAATGTGGTGAGTTTATTTAACCATCTCATTCCTCCCTTAGTTAGATCTGGCAATTTCTGCAGTACTGCATTCATGTCTGCATTTCTCCATGGTCTATACTCTGGATTCTGTTGTCCTCCTATCCTGTACAGTGGATACTGGGTTGGGTATGTTGTTCTAACCCCCATGTCTTTCTTTAAATTTAAGGCTTGTAATAAGGTGGTTCCTGAGGCACCTCCTTCTCTCCTTTATGGGGGCTGGTAGCTGTACCAGCCCTCTGTTCGGCCTGTGCCGCCTGTTTATAACCCCAGTCTATGTCCAGCTCATATCCAGTGATCGTTACACTATCCTTTTCTTCACCCTGACCTTTAGCTAGGCTTAGCCCTTTCATTGAATCTTCCTTACATTCTTCTCTGATTTCCCTTTCCTTCTTTCGAGTTCTGTCCTCAGCATTCTGACATTTTCCTCCTCATGTATACTTTCTCCTCCATACAGACTACCTACTCTGCTTCCACATGTTGCCTCCTCCTTATGCACACCCGTCAGTCTCTTCCTTTCTCCAGTCAGCTGCCCCTACGTGTCGCTCTACTTTTTTACGTTTGATAGGTTTTTCTTCTTCTGATTGTTTCTCATTAATAGCTGCAATTTTTACTCTGCAGACCATGACACTTTTTATTCTGCTCCATATTCTAGTCTGATAGGCCTTTTCTTTCACCTCTTTTCTAATTTCCCTTTAGTAAAAAATGTTGCAGCTTGCCTGTTCTGTACCGCCATTTTATGCTCTTTGTCTGCTCTTTCTTCTTCTCTCATTATGGCCCTTAATAGTTCCCCTTGTTCTCAGTGGAATTGTCCCACCCATTAATACACTCTAATTGCTTCCATGCCTTTTCTAATTCTCTTGTCACCCTTGGTTTTTCTTTAATTTCAGCCTGTGCCAACATTTGTCTACTCAATTTATCCCATACTTCCTTATAGGTAGTCATTTTATCAGTTTATATTTTACCTAGTCCAATTACACTTCTCACAATTTGGATTATGACCAAACAGTCTGCACCATCAGGTTATTGGGGTGTTTGTATGTCTAACTTTTCTATGCTTCCCTATGGGTACTAATTGGCTTTTTATTATATAATCTAACACCACCTATTTTCCCAGGATCAATGTCCTTAATACAGAAACCACTGTGTGTGTACTACTTCTTTCACTCTTGTTTTTATTTTTGTCATTCAGTGTCCCAATCTCTTGGGCTCATACATTCAGCTTTCTCCGCACTTGAGGCCAAACCCTCGCGTCTGTTCCCTACCGGGTCACACTTAAGTGACGGTCCAGAGAGGTCTTGCTGACAATTTAGTCTCAAAATACTCAGATCAGCTTATCTCATTCACACACACTCAGGTACACACACAGATCGATATAACACCACACTTCACAATATTTCTTATACCTTTTTGTACCACGCCGGTTTTACAAACTGTATTTTACCACGCCGGGTTTCACAAACTGCAACTTACGCCTGGTTTCACAAACTGTAGAGTACCACACGGGTTTCACGAACTGTAAGTTACCACGCTGGTTTTCACGAAATCACCCTTTTAGTGAATTTCAACCTTGCCAGGACATTAATTTTACAGCTCAACCATGCCAGGAAATTAATACTACAGTTCAACCTTGCCAGAAATTACCTTTTTGCAGTTCAACCTTGTCAGGAAATTACTTATACAGTCTAAAAGGACATTACCATTTTCTATTCATTTTGACTGCATTTACTTCTTTAAATCTTTTGAATTCATCAATTATTCTGATTTCAATATACAGAAAACCACTGGTGCCTCCACCACTTCAACCAGATAATTTAGAGTAATCAATCCTGCAGTTCTTTTTATGAAAAGGTGACTGCTTACCTGTTCTCGTTGTTCAGTACTGATGGTTGAAGCAGAGGATTCCCAGCAGAGACCTCGTCTCAGACAGATCCGGGTGCCCCCTCCAAATTGTTGGGAAAAAATCTTCGTTGTTCCCCTTCCAGGTTCAGGTCTGTCAATGATGAGACTTACTCTTAAATTTAAAATCTTAAGTTTAATAAAGTCAGAATAATTGAGACTGAGCTCAGGATACAGAACAACAGCATCAAGGCATGCAGGGCAGTCCTGTATGCTCACACTACATTTCATACAATATTTATATTCTTGTGCTTGGGTCTTCTTCCCATTCAGGGTGTCCTTCACAGAACCAGGTGCAGTTGTTTCTTCTCGACCAGTAGATGAGCTCAGCAGTCTCCATATCTTGTTTCTGTAGATAAGACATTTTGTACAGCACATACACACATAATATCAAAATGGAAAAACACATAATATCAAATGGAAAAACACAGAGCCTTTATGAGGCCTGGGCACAGTGCTTCTATTGAGTAAAACCTGTAAAACATAAATCCTTTAAAACATAAATCCCACACTAACTTACCAAATACTTCCTTATTTTCTCCTATCTGTTACAATCATGCATTTAAACCCTCTCTTACATATAAAGTTTTTAGGAATGGCAAGATAAAGGAATTCTCAGTGTTAAAGTACACTGTAAAACTGTTACTTAGATTCAACTCAAAAAAATTAAGGCAACATTTTCCAACTATTTTTGTAAGTTTAGTGAACTTCTTGTTATTTTGAGTTGGTAAAAATCTATATTATTTGTTTTACTGTATGCTAAAAATTAAGTAGAGTCTACGAGTTAAAGCAAAACATTTGAGTTTTACCATTGTGACAAAGAACAGCAGATTGACCAAATCATACTTAGTTTAAATAAGTAACATTTAAAATAAAAAATAACTTTTGATTTTAATTAATTAATTTACTCATTAATTTAGACAAATTATTTCTTCAATCCACTTGAAATAATTAGTTAGTATTTAATAATGAAAGCGAGGTAATCGTTTCCAATGTTTATTACTCTATAACTGCTGCAATATACAAACAACTGGGTGCATTAAGTTTCTGTAATCAATTTTAATGTAATAAACATTTTAACATTAAAAATTACAGAAACTTCTAACCTCTTAAAGTGCATCATAGAACACCTTCAAAGTGCAATCTGTGTACTCTTAACACTGACAATGACAATATAGTGACTCTTAACCTGAGCAATTTACATACAGTAAAAGGACTGACTTTAGTGCATGGTACATTTTAATATGTATTAAAACATAATAAACTAATAAAAGAACATGTTTGCACCATATTCTAATCAAACATTTGACTCTGAAATAAAATAAAGGGCCTCTGACCTCAGCATTTGACATAAAACTAACTTCAACACATCTGAACTGCAGCCAATTAACAAACATTCACAACTTCTTCTGAAAAACACAACAAGATTGCCATTTGGTGTGAGGCTGGCATTTGATCTGCTAACTCAGAAGTTTGTTTTTGAGTGTCATAAATCTGGAGGAAGGCTTTGGGCGCAGTGTGTCAAGTCCCACAAAGAGTCTTTGGAACACCTCAAATGTTTTATGGAGTTGTGGTGGATACTGCAGGTTCAGAGCATATGTCATCCCCAGAAGCAGGCAACATGCCCTGGCCAGATTACCAAGATTAGTAAGCACTGGGATTCCCTCAATGATGATGCCCACTGCATCTGGTTCACGACAGACATATATCTGCATATTGTGCATTTTCAAGTCCTCATGGACACTGCTCTCTGTTTTTCCCTGTATGAGAAAAAAAAAATAGAACAGTAAGTTGCAACAGAATGATCTTCAAAAGCCTTCAATAAAAATAAATAAATCACATTAAGAGTTCACTAAAGGTTTGATCGAGCCAGCTCCTGCAAAGAAAGCCTGGCCTGTTGAACTTGCTGCATAGTACAACTTTCGGTGGAGACTCACAACAAACCTGCTAGACTACATCACACACACACACACAAGCACCTCCAAGGCCTAAATCCTTAAAGGGGAGAGGGGCTCAGCTGCTAACAGGTGTGGTTAAGTAAAAAATCGTCGTCAGTTATATCATAAGATGATTATGACTCCTGCATTAACGTAAAACAAGGATTTTACTTTTGTGAAGCTGCACTTGAAAAATATGACCATTCTTTTCAATCTACAAGCCACTGGAAGACCAAAAGGTTAATTTTGGACCCTGGTTCCTGCACATACATTTGGGTTTTTGTAGGTGTGTTTTGGATTTTTTGACAGAGCCAGACAAGCCATACTCCGTACTATACTCAGACAGACATGAGATGGATATTTGAAAAATAAGTGCTTTTCCCAAAAAGAGTCAAACTATGCGTTTCAAACAATACTTACATAGTAGTCACAGATGAGCTCTTGCCTCTCTCTCCCATGTATTCAATGAGGCATCTAAGAGTGACGTCTCTCTTCTTTACCACAGAGGTACTTGGATCCTATAAGTGAATAATGAAAAACTTAATCTTGCACGCAATATAACTACAACATACAACGTCATTATCAGTGTGGTTCTGTACTAATTGAAATAGCATTTCTTTCTGGCTACTTTGTCTAGGTTTCTATGTAAGTACTGGTACTTCTCAAACTTAAGGCTGGCGTTTAGCACATCTGAAGTAAAAGTACTTGATGAACATGTACTAATGTGTGGAGAGCATTCACTCAGCATCATTATCTCATTTTTGACCAAGTCGGCTTTTAGAGGCTTTTGCATCTGAACTCATATTATATATACACATAAACATATATACATACACACACACACACACACTTTTTTATATTTAACCCTAAAAGTAATGTAAAAAAAATATTTTTTGCAGTATTCACCCAATTACGCAAGACAAGTAAATACAGTACTGATTGTATCAATATGCATCTGCAACATTATTGCCACTTTTGCCTAACCTGTATCAGTTCCAATAACAAGTTCTTGATGCGTTGACCAGCCGTTCCACCTTTCGCACTAAACAGGTCAAGAAGTTTTGGGGGTGTATTTGTCCAGCTGGGACATAAACACTGATTCTAGTGGAACTGCAGCACACCTTTGAATTCTTCATTTATCTGTAACACATCAATTGTTTGACTGTTATTTGGAACACAACCTTTCATTCTTATGCAATCCAGTAATCCATAAACATGTGGGGTGGATCTTCAGTATGTGATCACCAAGAAGTGTGTCTAGCATCACATAACAACAACCTTGTTCACTGTTATTTGCATTTAAACAAAAACTGAGTAAGCAGCATGTCAGTGATAAATCATTTACCTGGAATGGTTCAAAGAGGGCAGACCATCTTTCTTTGAATTTTGGCACATCTGGGGACTGGGCAACCACTTCCATTCTTCTCCAGCTATATGTCCTGGCCATCATGTCATTTATGCTTTTGACATCCCTTTTCTTGCTGGCTTCTATTAGGTCAAGCCTCACATTCTCAAGGCTGCTGTCTGTTTCACCAGAAGGGTGCTGAGGCAGGTAGTTTACTTCTGCCCTCTTTGGTTTCTTGATGTTTTTAGCAGGTTTTCGGTCATCTCCCATCTTGTGTTTCATTGAGTTTATCAGGAGTTCAGGGCTTACCAATGCTTTACGTTTGGTACGATAGTTTTCACATTTGTATTTCAGGCTTTGTTGCCACCCATAAATTCCGTTAAACGATCCAGGCTCCTTCAAACAGGGATGCCTTTCTATTAGTGCATGTGCTACTGCAGATCTTTGGGCATCGTTGGGATACGCTGTGTAGCAAAACATGGCCTCTGCCAGGTGCTCCAAGATATCCGCTTTGACGCTGGATGATGTCAGTAGGGTGCCATCTCTCAAATAAATCTCATTACCTTGACTCAAAGCCAGCTCAGTGTTGTGTGATAAAAGTTGGAATTGGAAATACAGCAGGCCATGGACTTTGCCTTTCAGAGGGTGAAGGAGACAGAATCAAGGTATCATCTGACCCATCAGAGTGTGTCACAGACTCAGATAAAGAGCACACACTGGAGGTATCAGGGGTGTTTTCCTGGGGAACAAGGGTCAGTGTTATGTTTAGTGGTACATACACTACTTTCAGTGTGTCTTTATCTTTGAGTTCTTTTGTGGTCGTTAAAGTGAAAAAGTCATCAAACTCTTCATCTTTGTACTGAACACTGATATCAGTGGTGATGGCAAATTGTTCTTGGATGGCTGCAACTAATTCATCCACAGTTGAGGGTATTCCACTTTTGAGTGTAAGTTTTTGACCTCGTGATCAATGAGGACCCGGAATCTGACTGTTGGTTCCATGTCTAGAAACACAGAAGAAACAAATATGTTACACAAAGTCATACTCAACACTGGAGACAGATGTGGCGCTTTAATGTCACCATGAGCTTTCCTGCAACAATATAGGCTGACAGGGACAAACATCACTAAGGTTTTGTTGTTGAACAAGAGTTATGTGATCGGTCTTCTCAAGATGAAATCCACGATAGTGTTCATCATACCAGGACATGAGTGTTTTCACAATAAAATGCACCTTTTCCCCAAAAAGGGCAATTTGAACAATCTCTGCAAAATCAGGAAGACCAGCAGTACCACCATAGGCCACGATCATGCCTTTTGAGTACCTTGTTCCATTGAAGGTGACGGTATCAGCCAGCTGTACTTGAGACTGACAAGGAAACAGATGCTTGATTGATTCCTGAACATTTACATGCAGGACATCTAATGGCACTGATGTGACTCTTACAACACTCAGAGCAGGCACAACTGTTGTGGAATGCAGGTGGTGACTTATCATAAGTTGATGCTTTGTGGCCAGAGAAAGGAGAATGTTCTTAAAGTTGCCAGTATGTCTCACAATCTGCTTAAATTGGCTGTGCTTAGCTTCAAATCTCATTGTCCAGAAAGCAATCACAGGTCCAAAAGCATTTATTAATGCAGGGTAGTGTTCTAAGAAGTGGTGCTTTGGGATTAACCCTTCATTAGGAAATACTTCTTGGAATCTATGTCGGTGTTCAGAAATTTTTGAATCAAGATATGCAACACTTTCTTTGTTGTGGACCGGGGCAACAACAAGTTCAATGATGTCTTTTAAAGACATGAGCAGAAGCCAGGCTGGATCATTCAAAGGTATTCTGTGTCCAATAATGAATGGCAGCAGTCGTATGAGGGACCAATTTTCATGTGCGTTTCCTCCGATCTTCTTTTTTGAGGAAAAGGTTGTAGGCAATGGCTGAGGACAATTAGTTTTGTCAGTCCATTTATACGGAAATTGTGTGATAGCAGTGTTAAGTTCACTGAATGTGAAATATTTCTTTGAGATAAAAACACTAAAGCACAGACCCAATTCCAAGGGAACGATGCCTTCAAAAATGTCGTGCAATATATCGGGTGGATAGCCAGTCACACAGTGAAAATAGCTCAGATTTTCAGTAAGAGGGCAAGCATTTTTACACCGTAACAGTGTGTCAAAGCTGGATTTTCTTTAACAGTCAATAAATGAGTGGCATGATTTTCTTTGGTCCGAACAGAAAATGCACCTGACCTCACCTCCTTTTCGTTGAAATTCAGTTCGCTCTCCAAGACAAAATCTACAAATGAATGGTCCACCAAAATTTTCCACAAGTCCACATCTTTTCTGGTTCTGTTAAAATTCAGAGTTTTTGGGTAGAAATATTTCAGTTTTTGACAAAGTCTATAACTGTGTTTTACTCCCTGACCCAGTGATAGCAATTTTTGGTTGGTCAGATTTGCTTGAGTTGCTCAGTCCAAAGGTACGGTCACCTATCCAATATGGTATGATTGTAGCTAAAAAAATTATTTAGCTTTTTGGAAGAAAAATGTTAGGCCTCTCTTCTCTGACTGATTAACTGGACTTACTTCTACTCTACATCTTGAAAGAATCCAATATTCTATCTCTGGGAATTTGATAAAATGTGAAACCAGTGTTTACTTTTCTTTTTTTGAGCTACAAGGACCAATGATGTTTTAATTTTTTTTTTTATTTATATGATTTTTGCAGTTTATTTTTGTAGGATATGCTGGTCTTGTACACCGCCATTCTCCTTTTTGTCTTATTTTTGTACTTCATTTTACATATTGCCCCGATGTTTCTCTTGTTATGAAGGGTTTGTCTGTCTGTTATTGTTTGTTTCTCTTGTCTGCAAAAACCACAATAAAAATAATAATCTAAAAAATGATGTATGCCCCAAAAATACAAGGGCAGAAAATAAATATTTAAGCTTGAAAAAAAATGTATTAAATTATTAGATGATATTAATCACAGGGATTGGTTCAAGAGTGGCATTCGGTCAAACCAGCTGTGAAAAGTGTACTGAAGTTTAGATTGGAAAGAAAAGTTTAATTATATTGTAGAGCCATAACCATTTGTGGAGGCAGCCTCACGCAAAAGGGTTAAATCATCTTCTGGGCTAGAGTCTGCTGTGGGAGCTGGAGGCTACTGAAAGAAAAAGGAACAACTGTGATTGTTTGTTTTAGATCAGTAAAATGGTCTTGTGGAAGGAACTTCAGCTGTCAGTATGAATTTTATAGGTTTTCAAAACAGGTTATGCTGTTTATTTATAGTGCTAGCAATGAGTTTAGCCATAATAGTATTTAAACATTTTTTAATAACTTTTAATAAACAGTGAATTAAAAATGGAGAGATTTAACCATGAAAGGAAGAATGTTTTGAATCAGCTATCAAGCAGCACGTGAGAATTAGGTTGCTAGTTCCTATTGTTCTGTAATAGTTTATTATGATACACTTTAGTTGTTCATTTTTATTGGACTTATTTTCTCGACTTTATCTTATCTTCATCTGAGTACAATGCAATTTAGAATACAGGAAATAATAATAAATGTAATTTAAGCAACAAACAGCCTGCTTTTTTGTTTAAATGTAATTCACAGCACACCTTATTCTGCTAGTGACTGCTACGAGCTAGAGACCCGACTACATGCAGCTTTGTGGCCGGAAGAGCTGGAAAAGTGAATAAGGTTTTGCTGTGGTGAGAACTGGGTCTTGTTTGATGCCTGTTGCTGCGACCCTACGCTGGAAGTGAGCCGGGTCTTGTGCGGGATAACTGAGATGTTGAGTGAGGGTGAGCTCAAGGCTTTGTAGATCTAATGGCTGCCCTGACGACTGGACTGGATTTAGGAGTGAGGTTGATAATATGCAGGATCCTCCACGAGAATGGATCGTCAGAATTAAACAGTGTTTAATTTAACCTAAAAATACTTTCCGATTGGAAGATGTTGGCAAGTGCGGTTGAGTGGACGCGATGAAGGAGTGAACCTAAGGCCAATTTAATGGCTGAGATCGAATGCAAGAAAACATGGGTACGTCGGCTGTGACTATTTATACACATGTAATGAGCTAGTTAGGATGATTAGCTAAACGAGCTACACCTGTGCCTAATTGACAGATCGTCTGATCTCGCTCCTCCCGAACGTCGTTAATAAAACATAATGTGGAAGTGCTGCGTTGTTAATTCAAAATATTGGACAAAAGGAGAATATCAGTGTGAAGAAAATCAGTGTAAAAAGTCAAATTTACTTGATTAAAAAAACCTTGAAATTATACTAAAGTATTAAAAAAGTAGTATTTTTTTTCTGACAGGCATACAGCAGTAAGCAATGGCGGAGGTCAAACACATATGTAAATGGAGTGCAGCAATCAAAATTAAACAACTTTTATTTTTATCAGATGAATGCAAACTAAGATCTAAATCATCTAAACTAAATCATCTTTCTTTGTAAAACAAATATGGGACATCCAAAAATGACACTTCAAAAACTACAAAGTGAATATGACACAATAGGCATATATAAGATGATTACAAATACTTATATTTTAAACTTGACTGTTGTGTTTACTTTGTGTGCTTTGTAGTGGTCCTGCCACTTGCATTAACAGACTAAAAATGTTTGCTTGTGTTTATCTGTAGAAAGAAAGTCTGGGACGACATCTTAATTTTTGAGGGAACTATCACTTTTAATAACGATGTGATGCAAAGGTTAGAAACATGTTCCAATCAGAATGCATGGAATGTCATAGAATTAAAATATTTTGAAAGGCCACTTTTATTGTGCTTTGTCTACATCACTGTCTAAAAGGATAATTAATCTTATTTGAGCTTTTTCTCAGCAAATATTGCCACATAATTAATTGCGACTAATTATAAGAATTAATGAGAAAACCATGTACATATTAATTGAGAGTCCAAATTCCTACTCAATGTGTTATATAGTGACATATTATTAATACAACTTATCCACTACCTGTGTCACGGTGTGGTTTAGAGAAAAGGAGCACTCAGCGAGAATATAAAGTTAACGATTTTAATTATGCACATATACAGAAATAATACCTCAAGCAGGTAGGCAGACAGGCAGATAAACGAAACCACATTAAAACATCAACGAGATGGGATAAACAGAACTAAAACCACAGGACTTAAATACACAACGTAAATACTTAGTAAACGAGACACAGCTGAACACAATAAGACATTAACTAAAAGTAGGTCACATGGCACACACAAAAAAAAAAAAAAAGTCCACTTGTGACAACTTGGTAAGAACATCAACAATGTACACTTTTGTTGAGATTTACTAAGATTTTTTTAAAAAACAATAATTCCCACAAAATTCTTAATTAGATTTAAATGTTAATCAAATGTTTAATCTTGTGCATTCAGCCAATGTAGTGCACAGGTAATGTCTCTGTTAAACAGAAAGAATAGTTCATCTTTTTGGGAAGAAAACTCAACTTTGCTACCTCAGATTCCCCTAAAATAATACTTAACCCTTTGAGCTCAGCAGCATTTTTGAGATTTTTGCATACCTCAATTTAAAACGGTGCCATAATCACATATTTTAACCAAATTTTAACAAACGGGAGAAATAATTATATAAATGTGTATATATAAAATATTATTTATTATATAAAATATATAGAGAGATTTTTGTTTTCATAATTTTATGATAAGCACAAATAATCAAATTTTCAATTTAAAAAAAGCTTTTGTTTTGAAAAGTTTTTTGAAAGTTATTTAGATTTTATTTTATTTTTATTTTGAAAAATGTATTTTAAAATGTTAAATTGTTAACGTTTTATGCCTTTAATTAAATGCCACAATTTTTGCTAATACATTTGTTGTAAATCTTGAATCCATAAAAATAAATAAAAAGAATAAATAATAATAAAAAAGCATTGTCAGCTGAATTCATTGTATTTGTTTATTTTTACAATAATAAAGGACTATTATTTTTATTTTTTATTATTTAAATTCAAACCATTATTTGATTCTGGACAAATGAATTTAAGTGTATCATTAAAAAAGCACATTTAAAAAGTAGATATTCAAATTTGTTGCAGCTTAAACTATTGCTCCCCTGCTACAGTTACAATAATGTGTATGCTACTTTGTAATGCTACTGTTGCACCAGTTCCCTGTCTGCCGTTCACTATGAGTTATGTCAATAACAGACTGGGGGGTTCTTGCTCGCAGCCCTGATTTACTGAGTTCACATCTAAGTGAAGATTAAGGCAGTCAGACGTGGGGCTAGTTGGCTGAAATTGCGAATTAAATGCTGGCAAAAATTGGGAAACGCTGGCGAAAATTGGGAAACCTCTGCAGGGCCTTGCGGGAATTGGACAATTTACCACAGCCTTATCTTATCTTATCAAGATCCATGTGCACCCCCTCAAGCGACATGACATAAACCAAAAAAGGATCAGATTGAGCATGAAACGCACACTTCTCCGCCTAGACAAAAAGCCCAGTCTTTAGCAGCCTCTGGAGCACTCGCCTGACTTTCTGGAAAGTAGAAAATATCAATATGTCGTCCAGGTAGACATATATGAATTGATCGATCATATCTCTCACGTCATTAACAAGTTCCTGTAAAACCGCAGACATTTGATAATCCGAACAGCATTAGAATATTTTCACGTGCCCAGTATTAGTATTAATAGCGGTTGTCCACTCATCCCCTTCTTAATGTGAATGAAATGGTAAGCATTGCACAAATCCAACTTGATGAAGACGGATGCTCCCTGCAACCTCTTGAAAGCTGAAGACATCAAAGGCAAAGGATAAGTATTCTTTTACCGTTCAATCCTTTGTAATCAATGCAAGGTCACAGAAATCCTTCTTCGCGACAGAAAAACCCCTGCCCCTGCTGCAAGAGAATCAGAAATGCTCACCTTGCTCATTTTGAGTTGTACCCTATTGTGGTAGCAGCCTTTCTGTGGGGGAACGAGTAGTATTCTAAAGGCATCTTAGTGCATTGTGAGAACGAAGCAGTCGTTCAGTGCATTAATAATGACCGCTCCCGTTCTCCCAACCTCACGGCATTCTTGAGATGCTTAATATGGGTCTCAGTTTGTGACCAATTCGTAATGACTGCCAAACATGTTCACGTTGCTGAAAATTAAATAGCTGCTTTTCTGTCACGCTTTCTGTTTCAGAAATTCAGGACCCTGGCCACCAGAGGCGGAACAATTCCCATCTCCAATACCTCATTATTTAGAATTTGGAATATTCCCATAAATCATCCATTAAAACCTCTCCAGTTTCACCCAAAACCCTCCAATCTTACGTCACCACATGGAAGTGTTTTAAATAATTTTACATCTCTCATTATGTGCAGTTTCCAGACATTTCCCTCCTCTCAATTACCTCATTTATCTCTTTCTTGACCATGCCAAGGGCTTCCCAGTTGGGTGCATTAAAGGTTACCTAAGCGGTTTACAGTTTTTTCACAAGTTGTATGGGGCTCCTTTAACCGAAATTTCTAATTCTCAAATCTCCATGCTAATTAAAGGAATACCGCCCTCACACTCAATGCCATGTTTATCTTATCTTTTGGGGTTTTTTGAGATGTTCAGAGCTTACAGTCTCTTCTAAATTCAATCCGTCTATCAAGCCCACCATCGCAGACCTAACTGTACTCGAAGGAGAAACGATCTCCTTTTTAAAATAAACAAAGAAAGACAGATCAAGCCAAAAAGGGCCATTTTTCTTAGCCATACCAGTCTGTCCTTAAGTATATGCACCTCAGGATTTCATAAGCAAACTCTGGAGGTTGGCGTTTTATAGTCCGTGATGTTTCTCAGTCCCTGCCACAGGCTCCTAGAGTCACTGTGTTGAAACTGTGACTCTAGTTTCCTCCCGTAGCGCCTCTTTGCCTCCTTTACCGCTCTGCGCATACTGTACGACGCAGCCTTGTATTCGGTCATATCCCCGGTGACTAACTCCGTGTTATAGTCTGCGGAGCGGGATCTCAGAGAGAGTTGCGGATAGTTTTGTCTACCCACGGCTTCTGGTTGGGAAACGCCCTGATGAAGGTTTTCTCTACGTGTCATCTGCTAGTTTCCGATGAATCCCACCACCGCTTCCGTGAACACGTTAATGTCCTCGGGCTACACCTGAACATGGCCCAGTCTGCGTCATCCAAAGCGTCCTGCTGTACCGGGCTTCCTGTTTCAGCCTCTGTTTGTAAACAGGCACGAGGAAGATGGCGGCATGGTCCGATTTACCAAAACGGTGGGCATGATTTTTTGCCTTGTAGCTCTCGGAAGGGTGTGTAGCAGTGATCCAGTGTCCTTTCGCCCCTGGTGGGGCAGTTGATGTGCTGGTGGAAGTTCGGCAGTTCGCGCTTGAGGTTTGCACTGTTAAAATCCCCCAGCACAATGAGTGCGGCGTCCCGGTGCAGTGACTGGTGTGTTGTGAGGTGATTGTGTAAGTCCCATATTGCAGTGTCCGTGTCCGCTTGAGGTGGAAATGTAAACGGCACTGACTATGACCGAGCTGAATTCCGTGGAAGATAGAAAGGGCGACATTTGATGGTCAGAAGTTCCAGGTTTGGTGTGCAGGAGCGTGAGAGAGGAACAACGCTCGCGCTGTCGCACTGTGCGGTTGTTCACCATTAGACACACTCCACCTCCCCTTGTCTTCTCCGACTTCATTGTTCTGTCCATGCGGTAAGCAGAGAAAAACTCGGCTGGTTGTATGGCGTGGTCCAGTACCGCTGGGTTCAGCCATGTCTCGGTGAAGCAGAGGAGGTTGCAGTCCTGAATGTCTCTCTGGAACTTGATCCTTGCCCTGAGGTCATTGAGCTTGTTTTCCAGAGACTGGACGTTGGCTAACAGGACACTAGGTAGGGGAGCACGGTGTGAGCGTGCCCTCAACCTGTTCCTGACACCGGCTCGTTTCCCTCATGGACGCGGTGCGGGGTCGCGTCCTTTTGTCTTCGACAGGATCTCGCTCGCCAACATGGGTCTGGGTTTAAAAGCGGCGAAAGTTGGGTGCATTGTACACCAATAGATATAAGAATGGCTCGGTCGTATGTAGTAATAGCCATCTTATATAAAGAAAACCATGCAGACTATTCAAAATACAAACAATTAACAGAAAAACTAAAAGTTTTGCAGGAGCGGTCGTGTGGCAGCCAAACTCAACGGCGCCATCTTGGAAAAAAAAAAAGACACCCCAGCCTGGATACACCTGGTTCCCACCATGCCTTTCTGATAGCGAACCTGATCGAGCATCCTTCAGCACCCCCACAGACAGAGTGGGTAGAGGAACGGAGACATTATGTCCCTTTGCCATAACCTTTTCTGCAGATTCTATAATGTTAACGTTCCTGTCATCTTTTTACAGTGTCACCCAAAACAGCGGCAGCTTCAGGGGCAGGCTTACGAAATCAATGAAAGAGTGTAATTCATATTTCCTTTTAGTGATTCAAGGTACAGTAGTTAATTTTAATAGCTGTCCACAGAAATACGCCATGATTATCAAAAAGTCATTGCTAAAAACAAGCCCAGTACTTTTGAATTATTAACATTTTTTAAATTAATTATTTTTAATGCAGAATTGTATATGAATTAATCAAGATTACGTGCAAAGTGAATCTCTTGCCAACAGGCATGCTCATTCAAGTAAATTATATATATGACTGTTTGTTCTCCTTAATAGTGAAACGCCACCCTCTGCGAGAAGGATCCTGAGGCTGTCATCATCGGTGACTCCATCGTCCGACACGTCCGCGCCACCGCGGTTAAGTATAAGGTTCAAACACACTGTTTTCCAGGCGCTCGTGTTAAGGATGTCTCTGCACAGGTGCCGGAGATCGTGACCGAGCCTGGTGGAGGGAATCCGCAGCGCCACGCCCGAGACGCAGATCATCATGTCTGGACCGCTTCCCACGCTCCGTCATGGAATAGAAAGGTTCAGTAGACTTTTTGGTTTCAATGAATGGTTGTCTTCATATTGTAAAGAACAGAAGCTGCTCTTTGTTGATAATTGGGATTCTTTCTGGAAGCGTCCTAGGTTCTTCCGTGCGGATGGTCTGCATCCCAACCGTGCCGGAGCAAAGCGTCTCTCGGACAACATCTCCACCACGCTACACTCCATTTGACTAGTAAGTAACGAATCACACGACAGCAGCATTGACAAATATGCCATGTAATGTAAATGTTAGACCCGAGAGTATGATTACCCACATAGAAACTGTGTCTGTCCCGCGAAAAATCAGATATATCAGTAAATCCCGCACAGGCCTTAGAAATAACCTAGTCACGATCAAAACAAAAGTTAAAACCGGTCAACAGCAGCAATATTTAAAGTTTGGTCTCCTAAACATCCGATCACTGGCGCCAAAATCTCTCATTGTACATGAATTAATTACAGACAAAAGTTTTGACGCGCTCTGCCTGACTGAAACATGGCTGAAACCTAACGATTACATCACTTTAAATGAGTCGACTCCATCAGGGTACTTATATAAGCACGAGCCCCGCCGGTCAGGTCGAGGTGGAGGTGTTGGAACTATCTATCGTCAGGAGCTAAATGTTATTCAGAGAACTGGAATTAGCTATAACTCTTTTGAACTGCTCGATCTTAATGTTACGCTTATGGATGCAACAAAGAAATCTCTGTTATCTCTTTCTCTTATCTCTGTGTATAGACCACCAGGACCTTATGTAGATTTTCTTAAGGAATTTGCTGATTTTATTTCAGACTTAATAATTAATAAAGACAGAGCACTTATTATCGGTGATTTCAACATTCATGTGGACGACCCAAATAATACAGTAGGAGCTACTTTCACAAATTTATTAACATCTTTTGGGCTAAAGCAAAATGTAATCGGCCCAACTCACTGCTGTAAGCATACATTAGATTTAATTTTTTTAGACCTAGATATCTTACCTCTAAGTGACGATATCACTGATCATTTCCTTATATCTTATAAACTTTCTGTAAGTGAGATTAACCGAGCCACACCTCGTTACCAACTGGTTAGAACCATTATCCCAACCACTGTAGATAAATTCACAAATAACCTACCAGATCTATCTGACCTGCTCCAAAACCTGAGAAAGCAGATGATCTTGAGCAAATGACCAGCAGTATGTGCAGTATCTTCACTACGCACATTAGATACTGTCGCTCCCATCAAGTTAAAAAGATTAGAGAGAATAAAAGTGTACCATGGTACAATAGTCATACACACACTCTAAAAACAGCTACTCGTTCACTAGAACGTAAGTGGAGAAAGACTTAGCTAGAGGTTTTAGAGATTGCCTACAAGGACATTATGTGCACTTATAGACAGTCACTAAAAGCAGCCAGAGCCGAGCACCTCCGTAAACTCATTGAAAGCAACCAAAACAATCCTAGATTTTTATTTAGCACAGTGGCTAGATTAACAAATGATCGGTCAGCAATAGAACGCTGCACACCCTCTCAGTTAAGTAGCAATGACTTCATACAATTCTTCACTAATAAAATAGATAATATCAGACTTAAAATAACAGAAAATCAACCCTTAACTTTGTCCTTTAGTCCAGCCCTACTACTCAGTACCCAGCAAATTCAGTTACAGTGTTTTGCAACCATAGGACAGGAAGAGTTACATAAACTAATCACTAAGTCTAAATCTGCCACATGTGTATTAGATCCTATTCCAACTAAATTTCTGAAAGATATATTACCAGCCGCTGGTGAACCTCTTCTAAATATTATTAACTCCTCCCTATCATTAGGTCACGTTCCCAACCCATTCAAATTAGCAATTATTAAGCCTCTGATCAAAAACCACAACTTGATCCTAATGAACTATCTAACTACAGACCGATATCAAATCTCCCATTTATATCAAAAATATTAGAAAAGTTGTGTCTGCGCAGTTATGCTCCTTCTTAAGATGAATGACGTCTATGAGGAGTTTCAGTCAGGTTTTAGACCGCACCATAGCACAGAAACCGCATTAGTTAAAATCACTAATGACCTGCTCTTATCCTCTGACCGAGGCTGCGTCTCGCTACTCGTTTTATTGGATCTCACTGCTGCATTTGACACTATAGATCATAATATTCTCCTGAGCGTTTAAACACCGCTGGTGTACAGGGACAGGCTTTAAAGTGGTTTAAATCATACCTATCAGACCGTTATCAATTTGTAGATATAAACAGAGACCGCTCTAGTATAACGCCTGTAAAGTGTGGTGTGCCTCAAGGATCAGTTTTAGGCCCCTTACTGTTCTCGATATACATGCTGCCCCTGGGGAACATTATTAGAAAGCACAGGGTTAATTTCCACAGTTATGCAGATGACACACAGCTATACATTTCATCTGAGCCTGATAAGTTATCAGAAATGTCTAAATTAACAGAGTGTGTTAAAGACATAAAAGACTGGATGACTAGAAATTTTCTTCTATTAAACTCTAATAAAACAGAGGTGCTTCTTATCGAACCAAATTCATGTTTACAGCAAATTTCTGAGCTCAAACTACAATTAGATGGATGTGATATAAACGTTACTCCGACAGTTAAAGACTTGGGTGTGATATTGGACAGCAACCTGTCAACGCTAATTATCCTTTTGTCTCTACCATCTAGTTACCGAGCCTCTCCAGTGGACCCAGTGAGGAGATGACCTTCCTGCGATGACGTCGAGGAAAACTTAACCTTCCGTCTGGACTAATTCTATCTTGAACTTTCTGCATTATATTTCATCCTGCTGTGTAGTGATTTGCTTTTGTCTGTGGAATGATTTGCTTTTGTTATGTAATAATTTGCTTTTGTGAAGCTGCTTTGGAACAATAGCCATTGTAAAAAGCGCTATACAAATAAACTTGAATTGAATTGAATTGAATTGAATTGAAACACTCCACACTCTTCCAGAGATGTTCCCCTCACCTGTAACTCCACTAAAAAAGATGGGAACAAGCAAGTGAAGCAATGCTGCACATCCTTGAAGTAAGACGTGTATTAACTTTATGCATCTAAAACAGAGGGAGTACATAGAGGAGTGGTTATGCAATGCTTATTTATTTTTGTGTTTGTCCTTTAAGGAGAGACCCTCTCTCTGTCTCTGTTCTGTGTCTGATAACAACTCCATGCTGGCCATTGGTGCAACGCCTGTTATATACCTCCATGAGGGTGTGCTCTACCTTATGGCTTACTATTATGTTCACTATTTCATTTGATTTACCAAGTGTGTTGCAACTCTCCTGTTTGTGCTTCAGACAGAAGTGATTTCAGATGCAATCCATGGCCGTGATGTAACATATCAATATGATGCCATTTCTGAGTGGAAAAAGTTCATTGTGGAGTAGTGGAAATGTGAAATCATTCTTCTTGACGAGTAATGGTTCACAGCAGTTGTTTTCAAGTTCTTATGGCGGTTGCTTTAAATCTCAGTGATGTATCTATACATCAACCAGGCTTTGTTTCTAGGCCTTATAATTATTTATATTTGATGCAATGGATTGCAGTTTTGGACAGTCACTTTTGTTACTCGTATTACAGTTAAGAGTTAATAAAGCACGTTTAAGACCAACTAAAGGTTTGACTAATTTTGCATTGTTATATATATATATATATATATATGTATGTATTCTTGTTAACACTTAGGATTATTGTTGATGTCTCTAGTAATTATGCCTCTGATTTTAAACTAAAAACTATTTTTTATTTATTCAACATGTTGAATGCCTATTAAGACTTGCATATTTGTGCATAATGTTTGGACCCGAATACTTAGGTTATCTTCCATTTATGTGTCAGAAATATCATGAGCATTTATAATTTTTGCTGATTCGTGTTCAGCTGCTCTTAATGAATGTATTCTTTATATTAAGTACATTTGAATCATCACAGTTTTTTTCTGTCTTCAGTGTCCAATTTCCGTTTGATTGGGAAGGGGCCAAATTAATACACATAGATATTTTATTTATTTGCATAAAGTTTGAGTAAATATATTTTATAAAACATATTTAAGTGTATTTGCTTGCAAATTATGTAAAAATTTGCACTGATTAAATATTTGAATGAATTAAATTATATTCACAATAATTAAAATATTTACAGAAATGTAATGTTAACAAATATTAAACAATGTTAAAATGTAATATATTTGCATAGTCTAATATCACTACATATAAGGGAAATATGTATATTTAAATATTGCCAATAAAATGTATGTAAAAATTGTTAAAAAAGTTGTTAAAATCAAATATTTCAATATATTTCAAAAGAATGCGTTTAACTACCATTCAAGATTAATCAATCAGTCATAGTAATCACCACCAGTCCATATTTGGTACGGGCTTCCGGCTGAGACGCTAAAACAGTGTTACACGTGAGTAATACACGTGAAGCACCCCCAGAGAAATGTCGGTGCATTATGACGTCACAATGTATAAACTACTCCCGCGCGCTCTGAAGATCACTTTAGTTCAGTGAAAATCCGGCGAAGACGATCGCGTGAGCTTCAAAGTCTATTCACACAGTTTTTCGCAAGTTTCATAGCGAGATACAGCAAGTCAACACGCGTTTCTCCGCGTTTGAGTCCATGGAGCTCAACTCCAGCAATTCGATGTCAGCAGATGATCAGCTGATGTTGAGTGACTTTCCACAGACAGCTAGAGAAAAAAGCGCTTCAGAAAAAGAAGAGGCTTCTCCTGCAGCAGCCGCTATGGAGAACAGCCCAACAGGTTAGAACAATTAGCATACAACATTAACTATATGCTAAATTAAATTAACAATAGTAAAAATTGTGCAAAAAAACCTTAATTAATTCAATTAATTAATTTAATCTAATGCAGTACATCTGTGTCATGAAACCTTATTGTATTGTTCTTCATGGTTTCTGCCTCAGAATTTGACATACATTTTGTGTTAGTAATTTCTTTTACCTTTTTATTTCTTTGTTTCTCCTTTTCCTAGAAAAACAAATCAATAAGAGCAAGAAAAAGGCATGCTTGCATTCTTCCGGCGAATAAGGAAGGCTATAAAGCTTTGCACCCTATGTTGCTGCCGGGACAACATATTGCCCCCATTTCCATGTGATGATCCAGCAGATCTCAAGCCAGGTTTATCTGGCCTTGAATGGGCGTTATCAATCGATCCATGTCCATCTGGTATTGAGCTGACAGTTAGCACCAATCCGGCTGATCCTGAGGTGACATCGGTCTCTGGACCATCCAGTCTTGAAGTGACATCTGACAGTGATCAGGCTGATCCGGAGCCATTGCTTGTCCCAGGTCCATCCAGCTTTGATTTAAAGTTAACTCTGGATCCAGTTCGATCCAAACTGGTTTCTGAGACGGTAAATGTCCCAGGATCGTCTACTCTTGATGTAACACCTATACCAAGTCTATCCAGTATCGAGATGAACTCAGATGTGGATTCAACCGAGTCCAAGCCGTCATCTGTCTTAGGTCCATTCACACTGGATTCTGAGATAACACCTGTCCCAGGTTCATCTGATTTTGAGGCAGCTGTTGGTAAGTCTACTGTAATTTTTATCTGCTTTCGGGACTTTATTTTTATGTAATTGTCTGCTCTTTTACACTTATGCCTAATTAATATTATGCTTCTGTCTAATTCCTTTTATAATATTCTACATGTAGCATGAGGAATTGATAGTTGTAATTTAATTCTGTTTTAGGATTTGGTTTTTTGGTTTTTTTCAGTACATTTATTTTGGTTTTTTTTGTTTTTTAAAGGACAGGTAAAATGTTGTGTGACAGAACACAAGTTTTTCTTTGCATCAAGCCTTGTAGTTTAGAATGAACTTTATGTATATTCTTTCATTATGAGAAATCCACAAGATGATTAAACATACGTGTCCCATTTAACCTGTTGTCTCATCTGTATTCACCCAGTGCTCTTCTTTCTTCATGATGTCTAGACTCAGTATTTGACTTACAGTTTCTAAATCTTGCTTTTTTTGTAGAACAATTACCAAAGAGGAAGAAGATAGGCATCTCTGCATTCTTCCGCAGAACATGGAGGGCTGTTAAGTGTGCTGCCCTCTGCTGCCAAAGGGACAAGAAAGTGGTTCGTGACCCATCACCTGACCCGTCATCTGACCCAGGCCCATCCAGACTGAGTAATAAGCCAATGCCTGCCCCACATCAGTTTGGTTGTGAGCCTGTTGGTAAGTCTACGTCATTATTATTGTACTGTCACTACTTTTATTATAATTTAATTAATATACCATATTTTACTAAGGGACAAAATACAAAAACTGTTACGTTTCCCTCCTTGGCCCCAGATTCATGTCGGGTTGAACCAGTGGACATCCAGCCAGGTCTCTCTGATCCCTTGAAGGTGTTATCACATGATCCACCTCCATCTTGTTTTGAGGTGACAGTCACGGTTAACCAGGATCCACCTGATTCCCAACAAGGTATGTTCAGCCTCAGTTCACACTTAACACATGACCCAGGTCCAGCAGGTCTTGTAGTTGAGTTGATGACTGTCACAGGACCATCTAGTGAGGAGATGATGCCTGTCTCAAGTCTACACAGTCTCAAGCTGACAGTTGACATGGGTTTGAATGTTTCAGAGCCAAAAGCCATCCTAGGTTCATTCAGTTTTGGACTGACTGCTGACAAGGGTCTGGATGTTCCTGAGACCATCCCAGGTTCCGTTCTTGTTCAGACACCTGCTGTGGATTTGACTGATCCCCAGCCATCATCCAGCTGCAGGCTGACACCTGAGACTGATCTGGACAGTTCTCAACAAAAACCTGTCCCAATCCTAACTGGTTTTTGGCCAACTGCAGGTGAGTCTTAGTCTTAGGGTTTTTGTAAATTACTTTTCATATTTTTCCCTACATATAAATAATTTTTTTCTGGTTCCTGATATTGTTTAAATAACTTTTCTGTCTGCCTTTTGGAGTTCAGGTAAGATAATCAAAAGAAAGTAGTGCTCATCTGTTTGCATGTTTTCATTTTTCAGCATCACTTTCGTCTCATTATGATGTGGGAGTGAAGCTGGGAGAAGGATGCTTTGGTTCTGTGTATGAGGGGACTCACAAATCCAGTGGCCAGAAGGTAAACTACTTGTGCTTTATTTGCAAAACATTTTGTCTCTTTTATTTTATCTTTGTTTTGTTCTCAGTTGTGTTACATAAACCTTTTCATTTTTGTGAAATTTTGGCATATAGATAATTGCAGATTATTTTTATCAAACATGTTTAAAACTATTGTCTCTTTGCAGGTTGCTATCAAATTTCTACCTAAGGAGTCCAGGAACAAATTTATTAATGTGGTAAGTTAGCAAAACAATATATTATACACAATAAGTATTGTAAATTTACATTCAACACACATTTGGGTTCCAACGTTTCCAATATTGTTCTTGATGTATCTCAATGTCAGTATTACTTTTGTATTTCTCTAGCCTGGATTTACAAAACTACTGTCAGAAGTGGCTATAAATGTGATCGTGCATGAACCTCCAAAAAGCCCCTACATTGTGCAAATGATCGAATGGTTTGATCAGCCAAGTCAGTTCGCCATAGTTATGGAATATCCGCATCCATGTGAGACCTTGCAAGCATTTACCGTGCGCCATGGAAATCGCCTAGATGAATCTGTGGCACGTGGCTTAATGAGGCAAGCGGTGCTTGCAGCCAAACACTGCACTGAACGCGGTATTTTCCACAATGACATCCAGATGGACAACTTGCTGGTCAACACAGAGACACTGCAGCTCAAACTAATAGACTTTGGCTGTAGTCAACGTATTAACATGTCTTGTTCTGAAGGTGAGTAGACCCGATGCCATATGTCAAATATTATACATGATTCAAAGCTTATTATCTCAAATGAGACTAATGGCTCATGCAAGACTTTAACAAATGAATTGACAGAACTCCGTTTATCTCTTGCTTCCAATACAGATCATCAATATGCAGTCAAATTAACAGTCTGGTCTTTGGCTATAGTACTTTTGGAAATAGTAACCGGAAAACAGCCCATAAGTGTTTTTCTCTCAATGTACATCATCCTTTGAGTCCAAATACTTCCACTGGTGAGTCTACAGCACACATCAATAATACACACATTAAGTCTTGGTACAATATCAGAGTGTTCAATGTCTCAGGCAAAATTGATAGAATATCTAAGACTGCAAATATTTACTGTACAGATGATAAATGAAGTGTAACACAGGAGATTGTCCTTATTTAAACTGAATACAATATTAAATACTATGTTTTTCATACATTTTCCTACATCACTTTCATGGACTGTGCTGTCATTAAACAGCGTACATGACTAACCAGCTTTTTCCTCTTTAAAAAAACTGTACAGAGTTCAGAGATCTAATAGAGCAGTGTCTGGCCAGGCATCAAACCAAGAGACTAACGTTAGAGGACATTTTAGAACATCCTTGGTTTAAGCAGGACTGAAGGAAGGTAGAGGACTAAATGGACCTTTCCCTGTGGCATTGAATATCTACCTGTATTATGGAGGTGACTTTTGCCGAGGCAAGATTCTAGAATATTTTTTCTCAAAAATTCTAGATAATAGGATGCATTCTTAGGGGCCTACAGATGAAATAATCCAGGCCAAATTTAAGTGACATTAGATGAATGTGAAAGTTCAAGGTTTGAATTTGAAAACGTAATTTAGAGGAACTTGACAGAAAATTCCCAGGAAAGACTGAATAAAAGTTAATAGTTAATATTATTAGTGGCCACAAGATCTTAGTTTAAGTACTCACATTAGATCAGGTACTGACGGTGGAGTCTGCCATTTTATTACAACAGGCCACCTACCCATCCAGTACTATATATATATATATATATATATGCTTCTCCTCCAGGTCCAGTGTGTTTCCTGTATGTTTCAGTTCCCAATCGCTGTTTGTGGTGTGTGCTCCAGTGTATCCATGTTTAGATCCAAGTTCCTGTCAAAACAGAAAATCAAGTCTCAACCAAAGTCAATCAAAGCTTCCTAAGCATTCGTAAATGCATAACTGCCATCGATCTCCGTAGCTCATCGGTGTCAATAAACATCATTAGCATTTACTTACCTCCGTGACTTTGTCCATTTCATTAGAAATCCAAATTTAATCACAACTAGAGGGATCAGCAGTTACATTTTAATAAATATAATTAAAATCATGAAAGATTGGAGTCAGATAAAATTATGTATAAGGTCAGTACTATAATTGGAAAACCAAAAGATTAATAAATATTAGTGATTTTTAACGAGACGCAAAGAAAAGACCGAACACGCATTGACCTTCGACCAGGGCCTCTGGATTCCGTTCTCCATCCAGAATTTTGTATTGCAATTCTTTGGTGTTTAGACAAACTGACGGTGATTAGTTTGTGGGAGAACAGCTCTGTCACCTAACGCAAGGTATCATGTCAATTCAAGAATATTAATTTAAATTTCATACATTAGCAGCTGCCAGTGGATGGAATAAGAAGTCTCATTTAGATAAGAAGTCTTAGTCCTCTGTCTTCCAGAAACCACTAGTCCTCTAGAAACAGAACCTGAACCCAGGAGACTCGGGAGACTTTCTTCTGCTGTGTGGCAGAGTAGGCTGACTCAGGTCTGTGTCAGTATTGTGGAGCTGGTGGGCATACGCCCCATACTTCCTAAGAACTCTCTGGTGAGTATCATTCAACCAACTCTAGAAAAGATGTATCCAATCACTACTTGTCTAATTCCTATTGCCTTAATTGTCTTATTGCCTTCTTAATGCTTATTGCCTCTGACTTCTCTGTTACAGTTACAGCCCTTTTCAACTCTGTCTCAGCTGGTTGGGCACTTTTCTTCACCAGGTTTCCTATAGATCTGGATCTTAGAATATTAAAGCTGATGCACTCGTTTGTATACCTCTGACGAAGTTCCTGATGACCCTGAGAATGTCCACCCTTTGTGAACCCCATTCACTGGACAGATCTTCCAGTTGTGTCTGAGCCAGCTCCTGTTGCTCCGCCAAGCCGTTCCACAAATCATCAGTATGTACCATGCACACAGTGCACTCCCCTCATCCACTCCATTCACACCTCTTTGGGTACCAGCCACCGGAGGCCAAGGCAACCCTCTCATTGCTATCAGACCACTTCTGGTTGCCAGCTATGAGAAGGGATGCGCTATGTCCAAGAATCTACCATCATCGTCTCTGTGTTGATACTTAACCTGAAACTTACC
The DNA here is from genome assembly GCF_018831695.1 of Puntigrus tetrazona. Classification (NCBI taxonomy): domain Eukaryota; kingdom Metazoa; phylum Chordata; class Actinopteri; order Cypriniformes; family Cyprinidae; genus Puntigrus; species Puntigrus tetrazona. Next base: position 1,866,875 of record NC_056714.1, on the reverse strand, counting down.
TCTTGACTTCTCCTCCATTTCCAGTCTCTCCATGTTCAAGTTGATGTCAAGACAGAAAATCAAGTCAAGTCTCAGCCATTGTCAATCAAAGCTTCCTAAGCATTCATTACTCACCTGCCATCAATCTTCGTAGCTCATCTGTGTCAATAAACATTGTTATCATCTTACCTCTGTCTTGGTCGATTTCGTTACACTAGGGATGGCCTGGCCTGGGAATGCCTCTGTCCCTGCTTAAAACTACACAATGTGAATATGACACAATACGCATATGTAAAAATATTACAAATATTAATATTTTAAACTTGACTATCTTGTTTACTTTGTGTGGTTTTGTAGTGGTCCTGTCCACTTGCATGATATGGACTAAAATTCTTTGCTTGTTTTCATTTCAAGAAAGAAAGTCTGGAACGACATAATAATCTTATGTCTGAACTATCACTTTTAATAACAATGTGATGAAGAGGTTAGAAACATATTCCAAACAGAATGCAGAGTCGTAGAATTTAAATATTTTGAAAGGACACTTTAAAAATAATTTTTGTTTTAGTAATTTTATAATAATACACACAAAAATCTAATTTTCAATTAAAAAGAAAAATTGTTTTTGGAAAGTCTGTTATTTAAGATCTATGATTTAAGATATGAAAAAAAAATAATATTTAATTGTAGGGAGACAAAGTGTTCTCTAGGGGTCTCTATTTTCTTACTTTTGAAAGATCAGGCATGCACAAATTCAAAAGCTTACCATTTCATTATACCTTGGGCTAAAAGGCTGGAAATTGTGATTTATGTTAAAAGAAAGCTTAATCTCTAAGCTTCCAAATGATACCATATACACTATATTGCCAAAAGTATTCGCTCACCCATCCAAATTCAATTCAATTCAATTCAAGTTTATTTGTATAGCGCTTTTTACAATGGCTATTGTTTCAAAGCAGCTTCACAAAAGCAAATTATTACATAACAAAAGCAAATCATTCCACAGACAAAAGCAAGTCACCACACAACAGGATGCGTTACAAAACAGCAGGATGAATTATAATGCAGAAAGTTCAAGATAGAATTAATCCAGACAGAAGGTTGAGTTTTCCTCGACGTCATCGCAGGAAGGTCATCTCCTCACTGGGTCCACTGGAGAGGCTCGGTAACTAGATGCCTCGGGATGTACATCCCGAGGTGGAGACAAAAGGATAATTAGAATAGCGGCCATTCATACTATTGGGAATCACGATGTACTGTAGCATAGGTTTATGTTAATCTTTACGAGTATGCTTTGCTAAAAAGATATGTCTTTAGCCTAGACTTAAACTGAGAGAGTGTGTCTGATCCCCGAACATTTGCAGGAAGGTTATTCCAGAGTTTGGGTGCCAAATGTGAAAACGCTCGACCACCTTTAGTAGACTTTGCTATACGAGGAACTACCAGGAGCCCTGAGTTTTGAGATCTTAAAGAGCATGATGGGTTGTAGCGAGACAGAAGGCTGGTCAGATAAATGGGGGCTAAACCATTTAGAGCCTTGTAGATCAGTAACAGTACTTTATAATCAATTCGAAATGAACAGGCAGCCAGTGCAGGAGGATAAAACTGGGGTTATATGATCATATTTCCTTGTCCTGGTAAGAACTCGAGCGGCTGCGTTCTGCACTAACTGAAGCTTGTTTATTGAAGATGCTGGACAACCAGCGAGCAGCGCATTACAGTAATCCAGTCTAGATGTCATGAATGCATGAACTAGCTTTTCTGCATCTGAGAGAGAGAGCATGTGTCTGAGTTTAGCAATATTTCTAAGATGAAAGTAGGCAGATTTTGTAACATGAGTGATATGGTGTTCGAAGGACAGGTTGCTGTCAATATCACACCCAAGTCTTTAACTGTCGGAGTAACGCTTATATCACATCCATCTAATTGTAGTTTGAGCTCAGAAATTTGCTGTAAACATGAATTTGGTCCGATAAGAAGCACCTCTGTTTTATTAGAGTTTAATAGAAGAAAATTTCTAGTCATCCAGTCTTTTATGTCTTTAACACACTCTGTTAATTTAGACATTTCTGATAACTCATCAGGCTTAGATGAAATGTATAGCTGTGTGTCATCTGCATAACAGTGGAAATTAACCCTGTGCTTTTTAATAATGTTCCCAGGGCAGCATGTATATAGAGAACAGTAAGGGGCCTAAAACTGATCCTTGAGGCACACCACACTTTACAGGCATTATACTAGAGCGGTCTCCGTTTATATCTACAAATTGATAACGGTCTGATAGGTATGATTTAAACCAATTTAGCGCCTGTCCCTGTACACCAGCGGTGTTTAAACGCTCCAGGAGAATATTATGATCTATGGTGTCAAATGCAGCAGTGAGATCCAATAAAACGAGTAGCGAGACGCAGCCTCGGTCGGAGGATAAGAGCAGGTCATTAGTGATTTTAACTAATGCGGTTTCTGTGCTATGGTGCGGTCTAAAACCTGACTGAAACTCCTCATAGACGTCATTCATCTTTAAGTAGGAGCATAACTGCGCTGACACAACTTTTTCTAATATTTTTGATATAAATGGGAGATTTGATATCGGTCTGTAATTATATAGTTCATTAGGATCAAGTTGTGGTTTTTTGATCATAGGCTTAATAATTGCTAATTTGAATGGGTTGGGTACGTGACCTAATGATAGGGAGGAGTTAATAATATTTAGAAGAGGTTCACCAGCGGCTGGTAATATATCTTTCAGAAATTTAGTTGGAATAGGATCTAATACACATGTGGCAGATTTAGACTTAGTGATTAGTTTATGTAACTCTGGGTTGATTTTCTGTTATTTTAAGTCTGATATTATCTATTTTATTAGTGAAGAATTGTATGAAGTCATTGCTACTTAACTGAGAGGGTGTGCAGCGTTCTGTTGCTGACCGATCATTTGTTAATCTAGCCACTGTGCTAAATAAAAATCTAGGATTGTTTTGGTTGCTTTCAATGAGTTTACTGAGGTGCTCGGCTCTGGCTGCTTTTAGTGACTGTCTATAAGTGCACATAATGTCCTTGTAGGCAATTCTAAAAACCTCTAGTTTAGTCTTACTCCACTTACGTTCTAGTGAACGAGTAGCTGTTTTTAGAGCGTGTGTATGACTATTGTACCATGGTACACTTTTATTCTCTCTAATCTTTTTTAGCTTGATGGGAGCGACAGTATCTAATGTGCGAGTGAAGATACTGCACATACTTCTGGTCATTTGCTCAAGATCATCTGCTTTCTCAGGTTTGCGGAGCAGGTCAGATAGATCTGGTAGGTTATTTGTGAATTTATCTACAGTGGTTGGGATAATGGTTCTAACCAGTTGGTAACGAGGTGTGGCTCGGTTAATCTCACTTACAGAGAGTTTATAAGATATAAGGAAATGATCAGTGATATCGTCACTTAGAGGTAAGATATCTAGGTCTAAAACATCGATGCCATGCAAAATAATTAAATCTAATGTATGCTTACAGCAGTGAGTTGGGCCGATTACATTTTGCTTTAGCCCAAAAGATGTTAATAAATTTGTGAAAGTAGCTCCTACTGTATTATTTGGGTCGTCTACATGAATGTTGAAATCACCGATAATAAGTGCTCTGTCTTTATTAATTATTAAGTCTGAAATAAAATCAGCAAATTCCTTAAGAAAATCTACATAAGGTCCTGGTGGTCTATACACAGAGATAAGAGAAAGAGATAACAGAGATTTCTTTGTTGCATCCATAAGCGTAACATTAAGATCGAGCAGTTCAAAAGAGTTATAGCTAATTCCAGTTCTCTGAGTAACATTTAGCTCCTGACGATAGATAGTTCCAACACCTCCACCTCGACCTGACCGGCGGGGCTCGTGCTTATATAAATACCCTGATGGAGTCGACTCATTTAAAGTGATGTAATCGTTTCAGCCATGTTTCAGTCAGGCAGAGCGCATCAAAACTTTTGTCTGTAATTAATTCATTTACAATGAGAGATTTCGGCGCCAATGATCGGATGTTTAGGAGACCAAACCTTAAATATTGCTGCTGTTGACCGGTTTTAACTTTTGTTTTGATCGTGATCAGGTTATTTCTAAGGCCTGTGTGGGATTTACTGATATATCTGATTTTTCGCGGGACAGACACAGTTTCTATGTGGGTAATCATACTCTCGGGTCTAACATTTACATTACATGGCATACTGTCAATGCTGCTGTCGTGTGATTCGTCACCTACTTCCTCTCATGTAAAGCACTTTGAATTAGATCACTCCCCATATGAATGATCGGCCGTATCAATGCAGTTAAAATGGTGAGCCTTCCAAGATTCTTATATCTTTTTCAAAATGTACCCGTTTTTCTACCCGAATCATTTTTTAAAACTCTTGACTACATTATTATGCCTTTCATATGGGGTTTTAAAAATGCTTGTATATGTAAGATTCATTTGCAGAAACCTAAGCATTTGAGCGGTTTGGGTTTGCCTAATTTTCACCAGTATTACTGGGCAGCAAATTGCAGAGCTTTAATGTATTGGCAGGATTCTTTTCCAGGCATTTTTTAAGCAGACACTCACCCCGGGTTAGCAATAGAACAAAGTTCCTTCCATTCTTCTCTTTCTGCTTTGCTTTTTTCAGCTCCCCTGTCTAATAAAGAGGTTCCCAAAAATAATTTAATCCTTAATAACTCAATTAGAATCTGGTATCAAATTAGAAAGGTGACTAACTTACCAAATACTTCCTTATTTTCTCCTATCTGTTACAATCATGCATTTAAACCCTCTCTTACATATAAAGTTTTTTAGGAATGGCAAGATAAAGGAATTCTCAGTGTTAAAGTACATTAGTAATTCTTTTGCCTCTTTCTCACAGCTCAGTGAGAAATTTCAATCTTTCTTCTTCTAATTTTTTCAGATATCTTCAGGTCCGGAATTATGTTCGTTTACATTTTTCTGATTTTGTAGTTTTGCCTTTAGTAAACAAAAGTTTTGATTTATTTTCAAATTCCCCTCTTTGTTTGTTAATGCTTTTAAAGATGTAATCAACTTTTCCTCCTTTCATTTGAAAACTGCTTGGGAAGAAGACCTAGGAATTCAGATTACAGAGTTTGATTGGGATAAATGTCTTTTATCTGTTTATTCATGTTTTATAAATTCGAGGCATCAAAGCTGTAAGAAGTATTCAATACAAGGTTTTACACAGACTTCACTATTCTAAAACAAAGCTCAGCAAATTCTATCCTTGGTTTCTCCAATCTGTGATAAGCGTAAAGTTGCTGAGGGTACCGTGGCACATCTGAGTTTTTGGGTAGAAATATTTCAGTTTTTTGACAAAGTCTATAACTGTGTTTTACTCCCTGACCCAGTGATAGCAATTTTTGGTTGGTCAGATTTGCTTGAGTTGCTCAGTCCAAAGGTACGGTCACATATCCAATATGGTATGATTGTAGCTAAAAAAAATTATTTAGCTTTTTTGGAAGAAAAATGTTAGGCCTCTCTTCTCTGACTGATTAACTGGACTTACTTCTACTCTACATCTTGAAAGAATCCAATATTCTATCTCTGGGAATTTGATCAAATGTGGAAACCAGTGTTTACTTTTCTTTTGAGCTACAAGGACCAATGATGTTTTAATTTTTTTTTTATTTATATGATTTTTGCAGTTTATTTTTGGTAGGATATGCTGGTCTTGTACACCGCCATTCTCCTTTTTTGTCTTATTTTTGTGCTTCATTTTACATATTTGCCCGATGTTTCTCTTGTTATGAAGGGTTTGTCTGTCTGTTATTGTTTGTTTCTCTTGTCTGCAAAAACCACAATAAAAATAATAATCTAAAAAATGATGTATGCCCCAAAAATACAAGGGCAGAAAATAAATATTTAAGCTTGAAAAAAAAAAATGTATTAAATTATTAGATGATATTAATCACAGGGATTGGTTCAAGAGTGGCATTCGGTCAAACCGCTGTGAAAAGTGTACTGAGGTTTAGATTGGAAAGAAAAGTTTAATTATATTGTAGAGCCATAACCATTTGTGAAGGCAGCCTCACGCAAAAGGGTTAAATCATCTTCTGGGCTAGAGTCTGCTGTGGGAGCTGGAGGCTACTGAAAGAAAAAGGAACAACTGTGATTGTTTGTTTTAGATCAGTAAAATGGTCTTGTGGAAGGAACTTCAGCTGTCAGTATGAATTTTATAGGTTTTCAAAACAGGTTATGCTGTTTATTTATAGTGCTAGCAATGAGTTTAGCCATAATAGTATTTAAAAAATTTTAATAACTTTTAATAAACAGTGAATTAAAAATGGAGAGATTTAACCATGAAAGGAAGAATGTTTTGAATCAGCTATCAAGCAGCACGTGAGAATGAGGTTGCTAGTTCCTATTGTTCTGTAATAGTTTATTATGATACACTTTAGTTGTTCATTTTTATTGGACTTATTTTCTCGACTTTATCTTATCTTTGTCTGAGTACAATGCAATTTAGAATACAGGAAATAATAATAAATGTAATTTAAGCAACAAACAGCCTGCTTTTTTGTTTAAAATGCAATTCACACCTTATTCCGCTAGTGACTGCTACGAGAGCTAGAGACCCGACTACATGCAGCTTTGTGGCCGGAAGAGCTGGAAAAGTGAATGAGGTTTTGCTGTGGTGAGAACTGGGGCTTGTTTGATGCCTGTTGCTGCGACCCTACGCTGGAAGTGAGCCGGGTCTTGTGCGGGATAACTGAGATGTTGAGTGAGGGTGAGCTCAAGGCTTTGTAGATCTAATGGCTGCCCTGACGACTGGACTGGATTTAGGAGTGAGGTTGATAATATGCAGGATCCTCCACGAGAATGGATCGTCGGAATTAAACAGTGTTCAATTTAACCTAAAAATACTCTCCACTTTCCAATTGGAGGATGTTGGCAAGCACGGTTGAGTGGACGCGATGAAGGAGTGAACCTAGGGCCGATGTAATGGCTGAGATCAAATGCTGGTTAGGATGATTAGCTAAACGAGCTACACCTGTGCCTAATTGACAGATCGTCTGATCTTGCTCCTCCCGAACGTCGTTAAAAAAAACAATGTGGAAATGCTGCGTTGTTAATTCAAAATATTGGACAAAAGGAGAATATCAGTGTGAAGAAAATCAGTGTAAAAAGTCAAATTTACTTGATTAAAAAAACTTAAAATTATACTAAAGTATTAAAAAAGTAGTATTTTTTTCTGACAGGCATACAGCAGTAAGCAATGGCAGAGGTCAAACACATATGTAAATGGAGTGCAGCAATCAAAATTAAACAACTTTTATTTTTATCAGATGAACACAAACTAAGATCTAAATCATCTAAACTAAATCATCTTTCTTTGTAAAACAATATCCAAAAATGACACTTCAAAAACTACAAAGTGAATATGACACAATAGGCATATATAAGATGATTACAAATACTTATATTTTAAACTTGACTGTCGTGTTTACTTTGTGTGCTTTGTAGTGGTCCTGCCACTTGCATTAACAGACTAAAAATGTTTGCTTGTGTTTATCTGTAGAAAGAAAGTCTGGGACGACATCTTAATTTTTGAGGGAACTATCACTTTTAATAACGATGTGATGCAAAGGTTAGAAACATGTTCCAACCAGAATGCATCGAATGTCATAGAATTAAAATATTTTGAAAGGCCACTTTTATTGTGTTTTGTCTACATCACTGTCTAAAAGGATAATTAATCTTATTTGAGCTTTTTCTCAGCAAATATTGCCACATAATTATTTGCAACTAATTATAAGAATTAAGTTATATAGTGACATATTATTAATTCAACTTATCCACTACCTGTGTCACGGTGTGGTTTGGAGAAAAGGAGCACTCAACGAGAATATAAAGTTAATTATGCACATATACAGAAATAATACCTCAAGCAGGTAGGCAGACAGGCAGATAAACTAAACCACATTAAAACATCAACGAGATGGGACAAACAGAACTGAAACCACAGGACTTAAATACACAACGTAAATACTTAGTAAACGAGACACAGCTGAACACAATAAGACATTAACTAAAAGTAGGTCACATGGCATACAAAAAAAAAAAAGTCCACTTGTGACAACTTGGTAAGAGCATCAACAATGTACACTTTTTTGAGACTTACTAAGATTTATTTAAAAAATAATAATTCTCACAAAAATATTAATTATATTTAAATGTTAATCAAATGTTTAATCTTGTGCATTCAGCCAATGTAGTGCACAGGTAATGTCTCTGTTAAACAGAAAGAATAGTTCATCTTTTTGGAAGAAAACACAACTTTGCTACCTCAGATTCCCTAAAATAATACTTAACCCTTTGAGCTCAGCAGCATTTTTGAGATTTTTGCATACCTCAATTTAAAACGGTGCCATAATCACATATTTTAACCAAATTTTAACAAACGGGAGAAATAATTATATAAATTTTTATATATATTTATTATATAAAATATATAGAGAGATTTTTTGTTTTCATAATTTTATGATAAGCACAAATAATCAAATTTCAAATTTACAAGTTCCTGTAAAACCGCAGACATTTGATAATCCGAACAGCATTAGAATATTTTCACGTGCCCAGTATTAGTATTAATAGCGGTTGTCCACTCATCCCCTTCTTAATGTGAACGAAATGGTAAGCATTACACAAAACCAACTTGGTGAAGACCGATGCTCCCTGCAACCTCTTGAAAGCTGAAGACATCAAAGTCAAAGGATAAGTATTCTTTACCGTTCAATCCTTTGTAATCAATGCAAGGTCACAGAGATCCTTCTTCGCGACAGAAAAACCCCTGCCCCTGCTGCAAGAGAATCAGAAATGCTCACCTTGCTCATTTTGAGTTGTACCCTATTGTGGTAGCAGCCTTTCTGTGGAGGAACGAGTAGTATTCTAAAGGCATCTTAGTGCATTGTGAGAACGAAGCAGTCGTTTAGTGCATTAATAATGACCGCTCCCGTTCTCCCAACCTCACGGCATTCTTGAGATGCTTAATATGGGTCTCAGCTTGTGACCAATTCGTAATGACTGCCAAACATGTTCCCATTGCTGAAAATTAAATAGCTGCTTTTCTGTCTCGCTTTCTGTTTCAGAAATTCAGGACGCTGGCTCCAGAGGCGGAACAATTCCCAACCCCAATCGTCATTATTTAGAATTTGGAATATTCCAATAAATCAGTGGTTCCCAACCTTTTTAACTCACAGCCCACACAACCAAACACATATGTTTCCGCGGCCCACTGCAAAAAAATTTAAATGAACCTGTTATTTGTGTCGGGTTAGTAACAGAGTACTCAGAAGCATGACTTTTAACTGTCTTTATTGAATAAACGGGTAATGTTGAATAACCAGAAAATGTGCATAATATGTCATTATTTTTAATTAATTATGATATTTAATTATTACTACACATTTTTACGTACATTAGCAATATTGTTATTAATACCGTTGCGGCCCACTGGGGGGCCGCGGCCCACAGGTTGAAAACCACTGCCATAAATCATCCATTAAAACCTCTCCAGTTTCACCCAGAACCCTCCAATCTTACGTCACCGCATGGAAGTGTTTTAAATAATTTTATATCTCTCATTATGTGAAGTTTCCAGACATTTCCTTCCTCTCAATTACCTCATTTATCTCTTTCTTGACCATGCCAAGGGCTTCCCAGTTGGGTGCATTAAAGGTTACCTAAGCGGTTTACAGTTTTTTCACAAGTTGTATGGGGCTCCTTTAACCGAAATTTCTAATTCTCAAATCTCCATGCTAATTAAAGGAATACCGCCCTCACACTCAATGCCATGTTTATCTTATCTTTTGGTTTTTTTTAGATGTTCAGAGCTTACAGTCTCTTCTAAATTCAATCCGTCTATCAAGCCCACCATCGCAGACCTAACTGTACTCGAAGGAGAAACGATCTCCTTTTAAAATAAACAAAGAAAAGACAGATCAAGCCAAAAGGGCCATTTTTCTTAGCCATACCAGTCTGTCCTTAAGTATATGCACCTCAGGATTTCATAAGCAAACTCTGGAGGTTGGCGTTTTATAGTCCGTGATGTTTCTCAGTCCCTGCCACAGGCTCCTAGAGTCACTGTGTTGAAACTGTGACTCTAGTTTCCTCCCGTAGCGCCTCTTTGCCTCCTTTTACGCTCTGCGCACACTGTCTGACGCAGCCTTGTATTCGGTCATATCCCGGTGACTAACCCGTGTTATAGTCTGCGGAGCGGGATCTCAGAGAGTTGCGGATAGTTTTGTCTACCCATGGCTTCTGGTTGGGAAAAGTCCTGATGACGGTTTTCTCTACCGTGTCATCCGCTAGTTTCCCGATGAATCCCACCACCGCTTCCGTGAACACGTTAATGTCCTCGGAGCTACACCTGAACATGGCCCAGTCTGCGTCATCCAAAGCGTCCTGCTGTACCGGGGCTTCCTGTTTCAGCCTCTGTTTGTAAACAGGCACGAGGAAGATGGCGGCATGGTCCGATTTACCAAACGGTGGGCATGATTTTGCCTTGTAGCTCTCTCGGAAGGGTGTGTAGCAGTGATCCAGTGTCCTTTCGCCCCTGGTGGGGCAGGTGATGTGCTGGTGAAAGTTCGGCAGTGCGCGCTTGAGGTTTGCACTGTTAAAATCCCCCAGCACAATGAGTGCGGCGTCCCGGTGCAGTGACTGGTGTGTTGTGAGGTGATTGTGTAAGTCCCATATTGCAGTGTCCGTGTCCGCTTGAGGTGGAATGTAAACGGCACTGACTATGACCGAGCTGAATTCCGTGGAAGATAGAAAGGGCAACATTTGATGGTCAGTTCCAGGTTTGGTGTGCAGGAGCGTGAGAGAGGAACAACGCTCGCGCTGTCGCACCAGCGGTTGTTCACCATCAGACACACTCCACCTCCCCTTGTCTTCTCCGACTTCATTGTTCTGTCCATGCGGTAAGCAGAGAAAAACTCGGCTGGTTGTATGGCGTGGTCCAGTACCGATGGGTTCAGCCATGTCTCGGTGAAGCAGAGGAGGTTGCAGTCCTGAATGTCTCTCTGGAACTTGATCCTTGCCCTGAGGTCATTGAGCTTGTTTTCCAGAGACTGGACGCTAACAGGACACTAGGTAGGGGAGCGCGGTGTGAGCGTGCCCTCAACCTGTTCCTGACACCGGCTCGTTTCCCTCATGGACGCGCGGTCGCGGTCGCGTCCTTTTGTCTTCGACAGGATCTCGCTCGGCCAACATGGGTCTGGGTTTAAAACGGCGAAAGTTGGGTGCATTGTACACCAATAGATATAAGAATGGCTCGTCGTATGTAGTAATAGCCATCTTATATAAAGAAAACCATGCAGACTATTCAAAATACAAACAATTAACAGAAAAACTAAAAGTTTTGCAGGAGCGGTCGTGTGGCAGCCAAACTCAACGGCGCCATCTTGGAAAAAAAAAAGACACCCCAGCCTGGATACACCTGGTTCCCACCATGCCTTTCTGATAGCGAACCCTGATCGAGCATCCTTCAGCACCCCACAGACAGAGTGGGTAGAGGGAACGGAGACATTATGTCCCTTTGCCATAACCTTTTCTGCAGATTCTATAATGTTAACGTTCCTGTCATCTTTTTACAGTGTCACCCAAAACAGCGGCAGCTTCAGGGGCAGGCTTACGAAATCAATGAAAGAGTGTAATTCATATTTCCTTTTAGTGATTCAAGGTACAGTAGTTAATTTTAATAGCTGTCCACAGAAATACGCCATGATTATCAAAAGTCATTGCTAAAAACAAGCCCAGTACTTTTGAATTATTAAAATTTTTTTAATTAATTATTTTTAATGCAGAATTGTATATGAATTAATCAAGATTACGTGCAAAGTAAATCTCTTGCCAACAGGCATGCTCATTCAAGTAAATTATATATATGACTGTTTGTTCTCCTTAATAGTGAAACGCCACCCTCTGCGAGAAGGATCCTGAGGCTGTCATCATCGGTGACTCCATCGTCCGACACGTCCGCGCCACCGCGGTTAAGTATAAGGTTCAAACACACTGTTTTCCAGGCGCTCGTGTTAAGGATGTCTCTGCACAGGTGCCGGAGATCGTGACCGAGCTCACCGGCGCTGTGGTCGTGCACGCGGGGGTGAACGACATCCGGCAGCGGCAGTCTGAGGTTCTGAAGAGGGACGTGAGGAGCCTGGTGGAGGGAATCCGCAGCGCCGCGCCCAAAACGCAGATCATCATGTCCGGACCACTTCCCACGCTCCGTCATGGAATAGAAAGGTTCAGTAGACTTTTTGGTTTCAATGAATGGTTGTCTTCATATTGTAAATAACAGAAGCTGCTCTTTGTTGATAATTGGGATTCTTTCTGGAAGCGTCCTAGGTTCTTCCGTGCGGATGGTCTGCATCCCAACCGTGCCGGAGCAAAGCGTCTCTCAGACAACATCTCCACCGCGCTACACTCCATTTGACTAGTAAGTAACGAATCACACGACAGCAGCTTTGACAAATATGCCATGTAATGTAAATGTTAGACCCGAGAGTATGATTACCCACATAGAAACTGTGTCTGTCCCGCGAAAAATCAGATATATCAGTAAATCCCGCACAGGCCTTAGAAATAACCTAGTCACGATCAAAACAAAAGTTAAAACCAGTCAACAGCAGCAATATTTAAAGTTTGGTCTCCTAAACATCCGATCACTGGCGCCAAAATCTCTCATTGTACATGAATTAATTACAGACAAAAGTTTTGACGCGCTTTGCCTGACTGAAACATGGCTGAAACCTAACGATTACATCACTTTAAATGAGTCGACTCCATCAGGGTACTTATATAAGCACGAGCCCCGCCGGTCAGGTCGAGGTGGAGGTGTTGGAACTATCTATCGTCAGGAGCTAAATGTTACTCAGAGAACTGGAATTAGCTATAACTCTTTTGAACTGCTTGATCTTAATGTTACGCTTATGGATGCAACAAAGAAATCTCTGTTATCTCTTTCTCTTATCTCTGTGTATAGACCACCAGGACCTTATGTAGATTTTCTTAAGGAATTTGCTGATTTTACTTCAGACTTAATAATTAATAAAGACAGAGCACTTATTATCAGTGATTTCAACATTCATGTAGACGACCCAAATAATACAGTAGGAGCTACTTTCACAAATTTATTAACATCTTTTGGGCTAAAGCAAAATGTAATCGGCCCAACTCACTGCTATAAGCATACATTAGATTTAATTATTTTGCATGGCATCGATGTTTTAGACCTAGATATCTTACCTCTAAGTGACGATATCACTGATCATTTCCTTATATTTTATAAACTTTCTGTAAGTGAGATTAACCGAGCCACACCTCGTTACCAACTGGGTAGAACCATTATCCCAACCACTGTAGATAAATTCACAAACAACCTACCAGATCTATCTGACCTGCTCCGCAAACCTGAGAAAGCAGATGATCTTGAGCAAATGACCAGCAGTATGTGCAGTATCTTCACTCGCACATTAGATACTGTCGCTCCCATCAAGTTAAAAAAGATTAGGGAGAATAAAAGTGTACCATGGTACAATAGTCATACACACGCTCTAAAAACAGCTACTCGTTCACTAGAACGTAAGTGGAGAAAGACTAAGCTAGAGGTTTTTAGAATTGCCTACAAGGACATTATGTGCACTTATAGACAGTCACTAAAAGCAGCCAGAGCGAGCACCTCCGTAAACTCATTGAAAGCAACCAAAACAATCCTAGATTTTTATTTAGCACAGTGGCTAGATTAACAAATGATCGGTCAGCAATAGAACGCTGCACACCCTCTCAGTTAAGTAGCAATGACTTCATACAATTCTTCACTAATAAAATAGATAATATCAGACTTAAAATAACAGAAAATCAACCCTTAACTTTGTCCTTTAGTCCAGCCTCACTCAGTACCCAGCAAATTCAGTTACAGTGTTTTGCAACCATAGGACAGGAAGAGTTAAACTAATCACTAAGTCTAAATCTGCCACATGTGTATTAGATCCTATTCCAACTAAATTTCTGAAAGATATATTACCAGCCGCTGGTGAACCTCTTCTAAATATTATTAACTCCTCCCTATCATTAGGTCACGTTCCCAACCCATTCAAATTAGCAATTATTAAGCCTCTGATCAAAAAACCACAACTTGATCCTAATGAACTATCTAACTACAGACCGATATCAAATCTCCCATTTATATCAAAAATATTAGAAAAAGTTGTGTCTGCGCAGTTATGCTCCTTCTTAAAGATGAATGACGTCTATGAGGAGTTTCAGTCAGGTTTTAGACCGCACCATAGCACAGAAACCGCATTAGTTAAAATCACTAATGACCTGCTCTTATCCTCCGACCGAGGCTGCGTCTCGCTACTAGTTTTATTGGATCTCACTGCTGCATTTGACACCATAGATCATAATATTCTCCTGGAGCGTTTAAACACCGCTGGTGTACAGGGACAGGCTTTAAAGTGGTTTAAATCATACCTATCAGACCGTTATCAATTTGTAGATATAAACGGAGACCACTCTAGTATAACGCCTGTAAAGTGTGGTGTGCCTCAAGGATCAGTTTTAGGCCCCTTACTGTTCTCGATATACATGCTGCCCCTGGGGAACATTATTAAAAAGCACAGGGTTAATTTCACTGTTATGCAGATGACACACAGCTATACATTTCATCTGAGCCTGATAAGTTATCAGAAATGTCTAAATTAACAGAGTGTGTTAAAGACATAAAAGACTGGATGACTAGAAATTTTCTTCTATTAAACTCTAATAAAACAGAGGTGCTTCTTATCGGACCAAATTCATGTTTACAGCAAATTTCTGAGCTCAAACTACAATTAGATGGATGTGATATAAACGTTACTCCGACAGTTAAAGACTTGGGTGTGATATTGGACAGCAACCTGTCCTTCGAACACCATATCACTCATGTTACAAAATCTGCCTACTTTCATCTTAGAAATATTGCTAAACTCAGACACATGCTCTCTCTCTCTCAGATGCAGAAAAGCTAGTTCATGCGTTCATGACATCTAGACTGGATTACTGTAATGCGCTGCTCGCTGGTTGTCCAGCATCTTCAATAAACAAGCTTCAGTTAGTGCAGAACGCAGCCGCTCGAGTTCTTACCAGGACAAGAAAATATGATCATATAACCCCAGTTTTATCCTCCCTGCACTGGCTGCCTGTTCATTTCCGGATTGATTTTAAAGTACTGTTACTGACCTACAAGGCTCTAAATGGTTTAGCCCCCATTTATCTGACCAGCCTTCTGTCTCGCTACAACCCGTCATGCTCTTTAAGATCTCAAAACTCAGGGCTCCTGGTAGTTCCTCGTATAGCAAAGTCTACTAAAGGTGGTCGAGCTGCTTTCACATTTGGCACCCAAACTCTGGAATAACCTTCCTGCAAATGTTCGGGGATCAGACACACTCTCTCAGTTTAAGTCTAGGCTAAAGACATATCTTTTTAGCAAAGCATACTCATAAAGATTCACATAAACCTATGCTACAGTACATTGTGATTCCCAATAGTATGAATGGCTGCTACGCTAATTATCCTTTGTCTCTACCATCTAGTTACCGAGCCTCCAGTGGACCCAGTGAGGAGATGACCTTCCTGCGATGATGATGTCGAGGAAAACTTAACCTTCCGTCTGGACTAATTCTATCTTGAACTTTCTGCATTATATTTCATCCTGCTGTGTAGTGATTTGCTTTTGTCTGTGGAATGATTTGCTTTTGTTATGTAATAATTTGCTTTTGTGAAGCTGCTTTGGAACAATAGCCATTGTAAAAGCGCTATACAAATAAACTTGAATTGAATTGAATTGAATTGAATTGAAACACTCCACACTCTTCCAGAGATGTTCCCCACCTGTAACTCCACTAAAAAAGATGGGAACAAGCAAGTGAAGCAATGCTGCACATCCTTGAAGTAAGACGTGTATTAACTTTATGCATCTAAAACAGAGGGAGTACATAGAGGAGTGGTTATGCAATGCTTATTTATTTTTGTGTTTGTCCTTTAAGGAGAGACCCCTCTCCTGTCTCGTTCTGTGTCTGATAACAACTCCATGCTGGCCATTGGTGCAACGCCTGTTATATACCTCCATGAGGGTGTGCTCTACCTTATGGCTTACTATTATGTTCACTATTTCATTTGATTTACCAAGTGTGTTGCAACTCTCCTGTTTGTGCTTCAGACAGAAGTGATTTCAGATGCAATCCATGGCCGTGATGTAACATATCAATATGATGCCATTTCTGAGTGGAAAAAGTTCATTGTGGAGTAGTGGAAATGTGAAATCATTCTTCTTGACGAGTAATGGTTCACAGCAGTTGTTTTCAAGTTCTTATGGCGGTTGCTTTAAATCTCAGTGATGTTTCTATACATCAACCAGGCTTTGTTTCTAATTAATCTAATAATCTAATAATTTCTAATAATTATTTATATTTGATGCAATGGATTGCAGTTTTGGACAGTCACTTTTGTTACTCGTACAGTTAAGAGTTAATAAAGCACGTTTAAGACCAACTAAAGGTTTGACTAATTTTGCATTGTTATATATATATATATATATATGTATGTATTCTTGTTAACACTTAGGATTATTGTTGATGTCTCTAGTAATTATGCCTCTGATTTTAAACTAAAAACTATTTTTTTATTTATTCAACATGTTGAATGCCTATTAAGACTTGCATATTTGTGCATAATGTTTGGACCCGAAATATAGGTTATCTTCCATTTATGTGTCAGAAATATCATGAGCATTTATAATTTTTGCTGATTCGTGTTCAGCTGCTCTTAATGAATGTATTCTTTATATTAAGTACATTTGAATCATCACAGTTTTTTTTTTTCTGTCTTCAGTGTCCAATTTCCGTTTGATTGGGAAGGGACCAAATTAATACACATAGATATTTTATTTATTTGCATAAAGTTTGAGTAAATATATTTTATAAAACATATTTAAGTGTATTTGCTTGCAAATTATGTAAAAAATTTGCACTGATTAAATATTTGAATAAATTAAATTATATTCACAATAATTAAAATATGTACAGAAATGTAATGTTAACAAATATTAAACAATGTTAAAATGTAATATATTTGCATAGTCTAATATCACTACATATAAGGGAAATATGTATATTTAAATATTGCCAATAAAATGTATGTAAAATTGTTAAAAAGTTGTTGAAATCAAATATTTCAATATATTTCAAAAGAATGCGTTTAACTACCATTCAAGATTAATCAATCAGTCATAGCAATCACCACCAGTCCATATTTGGTACGGGCTTCCGGCTGAGACGCTAAAACAGTGTTACACGTGAGTAATACACGTGAAGCACCCCAGAGAATGTCGGTGCATTATGACGTCACAATGTATAAACTACTCCGCGCGCTCTGAAGATCACTTTAGTTCAGTGAAAATCCGAGCGAAGACGATCGCGTGAGCTTCAAAGTCTATTCACACAGTCCACAATTTTTTCGCAAGTTTCATAGCGAGAGATACAGCAAGTCAACACGCGTTTCTCCCGCGTTTGAGTCCATGGAGCTCAACTCCAGCAATTCGATGTCAGCAGATGATCAGCTGATGTTGGTGTGACTTTCCACAGACAGCTAGAGAAAAAGCGCTTCAGAAAAGAAGAGGCTTCTCCTGCAGCAGCCGCTATGGAGAACAGCCCAACAGGTTAGAACAATTAGCATACAACATTAACTATATGCTAAATTAAATTAACAATAGTAAAAATTGTGCAAAAAAAAAAAAAAAAAAAAAAAACCTTAATTAATTCAATTAATTAATTTAATCTAATGCAGTACATCTGTGTCATGAAACCTTATTGTATTGTTCTTCATGGTTTCTGCCTCAGAATTTGACATACATTTTGTGTTAGTAATTTCTTTTACCTTTTTATTTCTTTGTTTCTCCTTTTCCTAGAAAAACAAATCAATAAGAGCAAGAAAAAAGGCATGCTTGCATTCTTCCGGCGAATAAGGAAGGCTATAAAGCTTTGCACCCTATGTTGCTGCCGGGACAACATATTGCCCCCATTTCCATGCGATGATCCAGCAGATCTCCAGCCAGGTTTATCTGGCCTTGAATGGGCGTTATCAATCGATCCATGTCCATCTGGTATTGAGCTGACAGTTAGCACCAATCCGGCTGATCCTGAGGTGACATCGGTCTCTGGACCATCCAGTCTTGAAGTGACATCTGACAGTGATCAGGCTGATCCGGAGCCATTGCTTGTCCCAGGTTCATCCAGCTTTGATTTACAGTTAACTCATGATCCAGTTCGATCCAAACTGGTTTCTGAGACGGTAAATGTCCCAGGATCGTCTACTCTTGATGTAACACCTATACCAAGTCTATCCAGTATCGAGATGAACTCAGATGTGGATTCAACCGAGTCCAAGCCGCCATCTGTCTTAGGTCCATTCACACTGGATTCTGAGATAACACCTGTCCCAGGTTCATCTGATTTTGAGGCAGCTGTTGGTAAGTCTACTGTAATTTTTATCTGCTTTCGGGACTTTATTTTTATGTAATTGTCTGCTCTTTTACACTTATGCCTAATTAATATTATGCTTCTGTCTAATTCCTTTTATAATATTCTACATGTAGCATGAGGAATTGATAGTTGTAATTTAATTCTGTTTTAGGATTTGGTTTTTTGTTTTTTTTCAGTACATTTATTTTGTTTTTTTTTGTTTTTTAAAGGACAGGTAAAATGTTGTGTGACAGAACACAAGTTTTTCTTTGCATCAAGCCTTGTAGTTTAGAATGAACTTTATGTATATTCTTTCATTATGAGAAATCCACAAGATGATTAAACATACGTGTCCCATTTAACCTGTTGTCTCATCTGTATTCACCCAGTGCTCTTCTTTCTTCATGATGTCTAGACTCAGTATTTGACTTACAGTTTCTAAATCTTGCTTTTTTTGTAGAACAATTACCAAAGAGGAAGAAGATAGGCATCTCTGCATTCTTCCGCAGAACATGGAGGGCTGTTAAGTGTGCTGCCCTCTGCTGCAAAAGGGACAAGAAAGTGGTTCGTGACCCATCACCTGACCCGTCATCTGACCCAGGCCCATCCAGACTGAGTAATAAGCCAATGCCTGCCCCACATCAGTTTGGTTGTGAGCCTGTTGGTAAGTCTACGTCATTATTATTGTACTGTCACTACTTTTATTATAATTTAATTAATATACCATATTTTACTAAGGGACAAAATACAAAAACTGTTACGTTTCCCTCCTTGGCCCCAGATTCATGTCGGGTTGAACCAGTGGACATCCAGCCAGGTCTCTCTGATCCCTTGAAGGTGTTATCACACATGATCCACCTCCATCTTGTTTTGAGGTGACAGTCACGGTTAACCAGGATCCACCTGATTCCCAACAAGGTATGTTCAGCCTCAGTTCACACTTAACACATGACCCAGGTCCAGCAGGTCTTGTAGTTGAGTTGATGACTGTCACAGGACCATCTAGTGAGGAGATGATGCCTGTCTCAAGTCTACACAGTCTCAAGCTGACAGCTGACATGGGTTTGAATGTTTCAGAGCCAAAAGCCATCCTAGGTTCATTCAGTTTTGGACTGACTGCTGACAAGGGTCTGGATGTTCCTGAGACCATCCCAGGTTCCGTTCTTGTTC
The DNA here is from genome assembly GCF_018831695.1 of Puntigrus tetrazona. Taxonomy (NCBI): domain Eukaryota; kingdom Metazoa; phylum Chordata; class Actinopteri; order Cypriniformes; family Cyprinidae; genus Puntigrus; species Puntigrus tetrazona. The sequence goes on along the minus strand of NC_056714.1, from coordinate 1,847,208 downwards.
AGACACCTGCTGTGGATTTGACTGATCCCCAGCCATCATCCAGCTGCAGGCTGACACCTGAGACTGATCTGGACAGTTCTCAACAAAAACCTGTCCCAATCCTAACTGGTTTTTGGCCAACTGCAGGTGAGTCTTAGTCTTAGGGTTTTTGTAAATTACTTTTCATATTTTTCCTACATATAAATAATTTTTCTGGTTCCCTGATATTGTTTAAATAACTTTTCTGTCTGCCTTTTGGAGTTCAGGTAAGATAATCAAAAGAAAGTAGTGCTCATCTGTTTGCATGTTTTCATTTTTCAGCATCACTTTCGTCTCATTATGATGTGGGAGTGAAGCTGGGAGAAGGATGCTTTGGTTCTGTGTATGAGGGGACTCACAAATCCAGTGGCCAGAAGGTAAACTACTCATGCTTTATTTGCAAAACATTTTGTCTCTTTTATTTTATCTTTGTTTTGTTCTCAGTTGTGTTACATAAACCTTTTCATTTTTGTGAAATTTTGGCATATAGATAATTGCAGATTATTTTTATCAAACATGTTTAAAACTATTGTCTCTTTGCAGGTTGCTATCAAATTTCTACCTAAGGAGTCCAGGAACAAATTTATTAATGTGGTAAGTTAGCAAAACAATATATTATACACAATAAGTATTGTAAATTTACATTCAACACACATTTGGGTTCCAACGTTTCCAATATTGTTCTTGATGTATCTCAATGTCAGTATTACTTTTGTATTTCTCTAGCCTGGATCTACAAAACTACTGTCAGAAGTGGCTATAAATGTGATCGTGCATGAACCTCCAAAAGCCCCCTACATTGTGCAAATGATCGAATGGTTTGATCAGCCAAGTCAGTTCGCCATAGTTATGGAATATCCGCATCCATGTGAGACCTTGCAAGCATTTACCGTGCGCCATGGAAATCGCCTAGATGAATCTGTGGCACGTGGCTTAATGAGGCAAGCGGTGCTTGCAGCCAAACACTGCACTGAACGCGTATTTTCCACAATGACATCCAGATGGACAACTTGCTGGTCAACACAGAGACACTGCAGCTCAAACTAATAGACTTTGGCTGTAGTCAACGTATTAACATGTCTTGTTCTGAAGGTGAGTAGACCCGATGCCATATGTCAAATATTATACATGATTCAAAGCTTATTATCTCAAATGAGACTAATGGCTCATGCAAGACTTTAACAAATGAATTGACAGAACTCCGTTTATCTCTTGCTTCCAATACAGATCATCAATATGCAGTCAAATTAACAGTCTGGTCTTTGGCTATAGTACTTTTGGAAATAGTAACCGGAAAACAGCCCATAAGTGTTTTTCTCTCCAATGTACATCATCCTTTGAGTCCAAATACTTCCACTGGTGAGTCTACAGCACACATCAATAATACACACATTAAGTCTTGGTACAATATCAGAGTGTTCAATGTCTCAGGCAAAATTGATAGAATATCTAAGACTGCAAATATTTACTGTACAGATGATAAATGAAGTGTAACACAGGAGATTGTCCTTATTTAAACTGAATACAATATTAAATACTATGTTTTTCATACATTTTCCTACATCACTTTCATGGACTGTGCTGTCATTAAACAGCGTACATGACTAACCAGCTTTTTCCTCTTTAAAAAAACTGTACAGAGTTCAGAGATCTAATAGAGCAGTGTCTGGCCAGGCATCAAACCAAGAGACTAACGTTAGAGGACATTTTAGAACATCCTTGGTTTAAGCAGGACTGAAGGAAGGTAGAGGACTAAATGGACCTTTCCCCTGTGGCATTGAATATCTACCTGTATTATGGAGGTGACTTTTTGCCGAGGCAAGATTCTAGAATATTTTTTTCTCAAAAATTCTAGATAATAGGATGCATTCTTAGGGGCCTACAGATGAAATAATCCAGGCCAAATTTAAGTGACATTAGATGAATGTGAAAGTTCAAGGTTTGAATTTGAAAACGTAATTTAGAGGAACTTGACAGAAAATTCCCAGAAAAGACTGAATAAAAAGTTAATAGTTAATATTATTAGTGGCCACAAGATCTTAGTTTAAGTACTCACATTAGATCAGGTACTGACGGTGGAGTCTGCCATTTTATTACAACAGGCCACCTACCCATCCAGTACTATATATATATATATATATATATGCTTCTCCTCCAGGTCCAGTGTGTTTCCTGTATGTTTCAGTTCCCAATCGCTGTTTGTGGTGTGTGCTCCAGTGTATCCATGTTTAGATCCAAGTTCCTGTCAAAACAGAAAATCAAGTCTCAACCAAAGTCAATCAAAGCTTCCTAAGCATTCGTAAATGCATAACTGCCATCGATCTCCGTAGCTCATCGGTGTCAATAAACATCATTAGCATTTACTTACCTCCGTGACTTTGTCCATTTCATTAGAAATCCAAATTTAATCACAACTAGAGGATCAGCAGTTACATTTTAATAAATATAAATAAAATCATGAAAGATTGGAGTCAGATAAAATTATGTATAAGGTCAGTACTATAATTGGAAAACCAAAAGATTAATAAATATTAGTGATTTTTAACGAGACGCAAAGAAAAGACCGAACACGCATTGACCTTCGACCAGGGCCTCTGGATTCCGTTCTCCATCCAGAATTTTGTATTGCAATTCTTTAGGTGTTTAGACAAACTGACGGTGATTAGTTTGTGGGAGAACAGCTCTGTCACCTAACGCAAGGTATCATGTCAATTCAAGAATATTAATTTAAATTTCATACATTAGCAGCTGCCAGTGGATGGAATAAGAAGTCTCATTTAGATAAGAAGTCTTAGTCCTCTGTCTTCCAGAAACCACTAGTCCTCTAGAAACAGAACCTGAACCCAGGAGACTCCGGAGACTTTCTTCTGCTGTGTGGCAGAGTAGGCTGACTCAGGGTCTGTGTCAGTATTGTGGAGCTGGTGGGCATACGCCCCATACTTCCTAAGAACTCTCTGGTGAGTATCATTCAACCAACTCTAGAAAAGATGTATCCAATCACTACTTGTCTAATTCCTATTGCCTTAATTGTCTTATTGCCTTCTTAATGCTTATTGCCTCTGACTTCTCTGTTACAGTTACAGCCCTTTTCAACTCTGTCTCAGCTGGTTGGGCACTTTTCTTCACCAGGTTTCCTATAGATCTGGATCTTAGAATATTAAAGCTGATGCACTCGTTTGTATACCTCTGACGAAGTTCCTGATGACCCTGAGAATGTCCACCCTTTGTGAACCCCATTCACTGGGCAGATCTTCCAGTTGTGTCTGAGCCAGCTCCTGTTGCTCCGCCAAGCCGTTCCACAAATCATCAGTATGTACCATGCACACAGTGCACTCCCCTCATCCACTCCATTCACACCTCTTTGGGTACCAGCCACCCGGAGGCCAAGGCAACCCTCTCATTGCTATCAGACCACTTCTGGTTGCCAGCTATGAGAAGGGATGCGCTATGTCCAAGAATCTACCATCATCGTCTCTGTGTTGATACTTAACCTGAAACTTACCTCTTGACTTCTCCTCCATTTCCAGTCTCTCCATGTTCAAGTTGATGTCAAGACAGAAAATCAAGTCAAGTCTCAGCCATTGTCAATCAAAGCTTCCTAAGCATTCATTACTCACCTGCCATCAATCTTCGTAGCTCATCTGTGTCAATAAACATTGTTATCATCTTACCTCTGTCTTGGTCGATTTCGTTACACTAGGGATGGCCTGGCCTGGGAATGCCTCTGTCCCTGCTTAAAACTACACAATGTGAATATGACACAATACGCATATGTAAAAATATTACAAATATTAATATTTTAAACTTGACTATCTTGTTTACTTTGTGTGGTTTTTGTAGTGGTCCTGTCCACTTGCATGATATGGACTAAAATTCTTTGCTTGTTTTCATTTCAAGAAAGAAAGTCTGGAACGACATAATAATCTTATGTCTGAACTATCACTTTTAATAACAATGTGATGAAGAGGTTAGAAACATATTCCAAACAGAATGCAGAGTCGTAGAATTTAAATATTTTGAAAGGACACTTTAAAAATAATTTTTTGTTTTAGTAATTTTTTATAATAAACACAAAAAAATCTAATTTTCAATTAAAAGAAAAATTGTTTTTGGAAAGTCTGTTATTTAAGATCTATGATTTAAGATATGAAAAAAAAATAATATTTAATTGTAGGAGACAAAGTGTTCTCTAGGGGTCTCTATTTTCTTACTTTTGAAAGATCAGGCATGCACAAATTCAAAAGCTTACCATTTCATTATACCTTGGGCTAAAAGGCTGGAAATTGTGATTTATGTTAAAAGAAAGCTTAATCTCTAAGCTTCCAAATGATACCATATACACTATATTGCCAAAAGTATTCGCTCACCCATCCAAATAATCAGAATCAGGTGTTCCAATTACTTCAATGGCCACAAGTGTATAAAATCAAGCACCTAGACATGCAGACTGTTTTTACAAACATTTGTGAAAGAATGGATCTCTCTCAGGAGCTCAGTAAATTCCAGTGTGGAACTGTGATAGGATGCCACCTGTGCAATAAATCCAGTCGTGAAATTTCCTAAATATTCCACAGGCAACTTTTAGCTGTATTACAAGAACATGGAGTCAATCGCTACAGACCTCCAAACTTCATGTGGCCTTCAGATTAGCTCAAGAACAATGCTAAGAGAGCTTCATGAAATGGGTTTCCATGGCTGAGCAGCTGTATCCAAGCCATACATCACCAAGTGCGATGCAAAGCGGAGACACGTTCTCCATCTGGCAATATGATGGACGAGTCTGGGTTTGGTTGCCAGTAGAACTGTATTTGTCTGACTGCATTATGCCAAGTGTGAAGTTTGGTGGAGGGGGGTTTATGGCGTGGGGTTGTTTTTCAGGAGCTGGGCTTGGCCCCTTAGTTCCATTGAAAGGAACTCTGAATGATTCAGCAAGACATTTCATGCTCCCAACTTTGAGAAACAGTTTGGAGCTAGCCCCTTCCTCTTCCAACATGACTGTGCACCAGTGCACAAAGCAAGGTCCATAAAGACATGAATGACAGAGTCTGGTGTGGATAAACTTGAGTGTTCTGACCTCAACCTGATAGAACAACTTTGGGATGAGTTAGAGAGGAGACTGTGAGCCAGGCCTTCACAATGTGTGACCTCACAAATGGAAGAATGTAAGAATGATAAAAAATTCCCATAAACACACTCCTAAACCTTGTGGACAGCCTTTCCAGAAGAGTTGAAGCTGTTATAGCTGCAAAGGGTGAACCTACGTCTTATTAAACCCTATGGATTAGGAATGGGATGTCACTTAAGTTCATATGTGAGTCAAGGCAGGTGAGTGAATGCTTTTGGCAATATAGTGTATGTCTAGGTCACTGTATTACAATTATAAATAACTCTGATGATGCAACTCTGCGTCTCCTGCAAGAGGTTAAGTACAGTAATCAAGTAAAATTATTCAAGTATTTTACACCTCTGGAGAAAATGTTGTTTATGTCAAAACTGAAACCAAGCTGTTCACTCAGATCCCATTGTTTGTAATAAAATAAAAAAAGCAAATTTTAATTTGATTTTAAAACATTCAATTGTTATTGTTGTATGCCTTTATGTAATTACCACCATTTTTAAAAGTAGATATTTACAAATCATAACAAATAACGTATGATTCTGTTGATCTGATTACAATAGCCAATCAGATGCATTTAAATTAGTCATCTCTTAAATCTCTTAAATTTAGTTCACATACTTGCTGACTGAATACTGCAATCGTGCAAATTCTCAATGTAAACCACAAATTGCAGAAGTACATATGATGTAAGAGATTAATTGTTCCGTATAGACAGCTTAATTGTGTGAGTGCTTAAACTTGTGCTAAACTGAAGTCTGTGTATAATTTATTCACTGTAAATAACTGTTAATTTGAAAAGTTGAAATGTTTTACATTTGATATGAGACAGTATCAAGTAACGCACCTAATATATGTTGTATCAGTTTGTGCTGTGGGGTATGCTAATAATATTGATAAAAATGACAAATAAACAGAATAATAAAAATCGCATGGGGGCCGGAGTGACGATATCTGTGTGTAAACCTTACCACAAGGAAATCCTTAATCTGATTATTAGAAATAATCGCATTGTTGGTGCACATGATATGAAAAATGTTGTTTAACATTAAGCAAGCTAAATGAATTCACACTATCACACTTTGTGTGTGTTTACAACATAGTGTAGTTGTGTCACGAATGAAGGGTCTGAGGCGTGCGGATCCATTTGCAGGCTTTTATTAAAGGAAGGCATGGTCAAACAGGCAGGCGTCAAACAGGGCAAACAGGAGTATCAGAGATGAGGCAAACACAAAATCCAGAAACAGGCGGTGCTCAGGTCAGGCAGCAAACAATCAGAAAACCGAAAAACAGACAGGGTCAAAACCAGGGAAACCAGAAACAATAATCCACGAGCGATCTAACAAAGAAACAGGCGAAACAATGCAACCTGCAGATGAGGGGCCTACAACAGTATTTATAGTCCTCAGACAGGAAGTAGCAGCAGAGGGAGTGATCGCAGATCACCCAGAGGTAAGAGCTCCCTCTGCTGGCTTGGTGACATAACCCCCCTCCTAGGAGCGACTCCTGGCGCTCCATAAAACAAATAAAAAACACTGTGAGCTTGGGAGGGTGTTCCGGGAGGGGGTCAGCAAGGGAGGAAGTCCAAGGAGGAAGAGACGGAGGAGAAGGGAGAAGACAGGAGGAGTCCGGAGCGGGAGGTGATCCAGAGCCCAGCCATGATGGTCAGTGGTGGAGTCGACGGAGGGAGGAGCCATGGAGAGGTAGTGGCCATCAACCCCATGGGGCCGACCAACGGCGTCGGAGCAGGTGGTCGAGGAGACTGAGGCGGAGACGGAGAGCCGAAGAGCCAGGGTGACACAGAGGCGCTGGAGGTCCTAGGCGATACCGCAGGCTTTTGCGACTGATGCGGAGACGGGGGATGAGAAGGACGCGGCGAAGCCAGAACGACAGAGGACTGAGGTGGAGCCGGGGGGAGGGAGGAGCCTGACAGAGCCGGAGGGATGGAGGGACGAGGCGAAGCTGGAGGAGAGGAATCCTGAGGCGACGGATGGTCGACGACCGACCAAGGCGGAGCCGGAGAGACGATGGAGCCTGGTGGAGCTGGTGGACTGACGGAGCACAGTGGAGAGGAGGGAGCTAGGAGCCTAAGGCCGGGGCTCGGAGGCGGGACGATGGAGCGAGGGATCCTTCACCCACGGCGGCGATGGAGACTGGCAGACCCGTGGCGAGCTCCAGGTGGAGGGCAGAGGATGAGTGCAGGGGCTGCTGGGATCCATCGTCGACGTGTGGCAAGGGTGGGAGGTGGGATAACTTGAGGCGGCGCACGAGGTGCGGGCACTGGACGGGGCGCACGAGGCGCGGGCACTGGAGGCTTTGCACGAGGCGCGGGCACTGGAGGCGGCGGACGAGGGGAAGCGGCTCTGGGCAGGCGGCGGCCATCTTGGGAAGCGGCTCTGGGCAGGCGGCGGCCATCTTGGGAAGCGGCTCTGGGCAGGCGGCGGCCATCTTGGGAAGCGGCTCTGGGCAGGCGGCGGCCATCTTAGGAAGCGGCTCGGGGAAGGCGGCCATCTTGGGGAGCGGCTCGGGGAAGGCGGCCATTACTGGATTTGATGCGGTGTCCTTTTCCTCCTCAACACCCAACGTGAAAGCTGACCCCACAGTCACTAAACCGAACTCTATAAACTGAGCAAGCGACTCACGTGGACCCTCTCAAACAAGTTTTGTCTTGAGTGGCTGATTTATTCCCTCGTGAAACAACTCAATCAATAAACAGTCAGGTATGTCAGAGAGGTAAGCCATGTCCAGAAATTCTTGGGTATAGGCCTCAATTGATTGGGTGCCTTGCTTGAGGGCCAATAAAGTTCGAGCGAGGGTCCTACCTGGCCATGGATCAGGTGAAAAGCCGCTGGATCCTGGTGTGAGGTTGCATTCTGTCACGAATGAAGGGTCTGAGGCGTGCGGATCCATTTGCAGGCTTTTATTAAAGGAAGGCATGGTCAAACAGGCAGACGTCAAACAGGGCAAACAGGAGTATCAGAGATGAGGCAAACACAAAATCCAGAAACAGGCGGTGCTCAGGTCAAGCAGCAAACAATCAGAAAACCGAAAAACAGACAGGGTCAAAACCAGGGAAACCAGAAACAATAATCCACGAGCGATCTAACAAAGAAACAGGCAAAACAATGCAACCTGCAGGTGAGGGGCCTACAAAAGTATTTATAGTCCTCAGACAGGAAGTAGCAGCAGAGGGAGTGATCGCAGATCACCCAGAGGTAAGAGCTCCCTCTGCTGGCTTGGTGACAAGTTGTCATCAACAAGAATACCTAGAGCTAACAGACAATATGTTGGTTATGGGCAAGGATATTTCACATATTGTGAGTAATGTAACAGCAAAAGGACACCAGAATTTTGACACATAACACACCACCTATGTCAATATTAAAATTATGTAGCTTTTAGCTGCATAACACTACTTTTCAACTAATCACTTTCGAGTCAGTGAGCATGACTACCAATTGTATGAGAGGAGCACAGCTTTCACGCTCAACCAAATTAACATCACTAGCCAATTCGAAATTTTGCTTACATAATAGTACATAATAGTATCCATGTCCAATAGATGAATGGAGAAGCGTGACAACTTGAAAAAGCTGTGAGGCACAAACATGTCCATTTTAACGCATATTTACATTAAAAAAAAGGAGCTTTGTGAACAGCTTCATCTGGCCCACTTTTGGTATGGAATGATGGCATTTGGGCGATCCACCCCTGTTTGCCCAAATTGGGCTACATGGAAGCCAAAAGAAAGCCTAACGTCAGACATAAAAATAAATTAATAAAATAAAGCAGAACTGGGCCAAATCTGGGCCACAATTACTTAAATTTTGGCCCAGATCTGGTCCAGATTCAACACCTTGCTCCGGCCCACATACTATATGGAATAATGGCATTTGGACAGACGTTTGCCAGATTTGGGCCTCAAATAAACCTCAGCATTGTCGCATGTAAGCCAACCAAATAAACCAAAACTGGCCCTAATGTGGGCCACAGTCAATTCCTCACATTCCTCACGTGGACCACATGCTGCAAAGAAAGGTAACATTTTGGCAGCGGTCCACAAGCCGGCCACTGCACAGCCACATTTTAATAATGAACCAAATAAACCGTAAATATACATTATTTTGGCCACATTACACCTTAAGTTGTTGTTACAGCAAAGAAATGACCAGAGGAGGCATTCTCATTCGTGCATCATTTACTGAACTTATAACTTCCAGTGCCCATGCGCCCATTACACATCTAGAAACTGCAGGGCTTCTGGGTAACAACTTAGGCTGGCAGGCACATTAACCAGTGCTCACTGTGCCAAATCTTTGCCAAAACTGGCCCAGATACGGTTTAATATACCTAGGTGATATTTGTGGCATCATCTACGGGCCACTTTAGGCTGATAGCCACATTAGCTAGTGCTTACTGAACCACATCTTTGCCAAAACTGACCTGGATATATTTGAATAGAACTGGGCCACATTTGCTGCCACATGTGAGGGACAAGATTAGACTGTGTCTCCTGTGCCGCATTTTTGCCAAAGGTGTCCCATATTTGTTGTTTGATACTTGGGCCATAATCAATAAATAGCCTATGTAAAAAGGTTTTTACTTAGGCCTGCTTGTGGCCTAATAGTAGATTACAGTAGATTACTTGATCACCGAAATAATCATTAGTTACAGCTAATAGTTAAAATATTTCAAATATTTCAGTACCTAATAGTTAAAATATTTCAAAATACAACTGCGTCGTATTATTTTTCGTAATGTAAAAGAAAAATATTTCTCAAAAAAAAAAAGAAACCAAAAAACCAAAATTTCTTAAACATGGCATTAAAACATCTAGTGATCGGTAGCATCTGTCTCAAAAACATTAACATGTATACGTGTAGCAGGCACTCATAAGCAAGGCTTTAAAGATATATATTTTGACAGCACAGTATATACAAGAGTTATGATGCCTGAATGATGTGAGATTGATCTTCATCAATAGGCCTCAGAAAAATGTAGTAAAATTCAGATTTTCGTAAAATGAAAACAATTAGCAAGGCATGTTCTGAGATTGAATGTTAGATCATGAGCAGTGTTCTCTTTGAGTGATTTGTCTGAGAGAGAGAAACAATAATAAAATACAGCAGTAAAGAAACACATGTGCCAAACTTTAATAAAAAAAAAAAAAAGTGATTTCAAGTATCAATATGACTTTAAACACACAATAGTCACATGAGAAGAAAAGAAAAGAAAAGCATTTGGAAGAAATGGAAATGCTTCAAACAGGACATTCAATAAATCCAGTGTACACTTCATCATTGCTAAACCCTGTAATAATAACCTGTGTTATAATAATACAATTCATTTTAATATATCACTGACTGTTAACGTATCACACAAGAAAACATGACTTAAAAAACACTCAAGGAAATGGATGTGGTATATGTATGAACTATGTATCAAATGGTACTTTAGCGTTAGTGTTTCACACATCATAAGCACAGATAGCTAAATTAAAAGATATGCTTTTAAAGGCATACAGTTAAAATAAACTATTATATGAGATGGTTTTCAAATTCATTTAAAATGTTGCATTTAATCTATAACACTATCGCCTGTCATGTCTGCTCCAAGCAGTCTAATCTGAGGGTGAGTGTGAATCATTTCCTGTTCAATTCATTTTACGTTTTTTTTTTTTTTTTTTGAAGGACATGAAGTGAAACACAGAGGTCTGAAGACCCTGAGGTGATACAATGTATTTTACATGTCTTCTCCGGGGGTCCTGGAAATGTTCTGGGACGTAGTGGGGGATTCGGGTTCAAAAACATCGTCTTCCATTCCTTCTTCAATTGGCTTCATAGTCGTGGGTGCTTTTGTTAGAGGATTTTTCTCTGAAGGAAACAAACAAAAAAAAAAACTAATAATCAGAGTCTGAAATAATGTTTTTTAATAATGTCTTTCACAATAACAGCACGTAGTTACACGCTAAGGTTTAGATGTGATGTTTTTAGGTATAGCGTTTAAAGTCATATACGCAGACAAATCTTTCTGTTATTCTCTTCACAGCTCAACGGTACAATAATGATGATGTAATTAAAATCACACAAACAACATTGTTATAAACACTCTGTGCGTGTTAAATAAAATTAGCAGTATCTAATACGTGTGCGCAATTTTTGAGTCTTGTGCCGGAATGATCGGTCACGCTATACTTTTTTTTTCTGTTCATTACGCATGCTGGAAACTCAAGATCATGCGAATTTCACTGCATTACAAAGTTCAATTTTGGCTTTCTAAATAAATTTGAAGGGAAGACACTAAATCATTTGTGTCACTTCAGAGCTGCACTGAAGGTAAATTGAGTGCTTTATCATTTATTATTATGAATGTCTTTCTCTTTTAATTTGCAACAGAGACTGGCATATTATGGCTGTTGTAGTATTCAAAGAAATTTTGCATTTGTAAAGTCTAACGTGAACGCAGTATGAAATAAGTGTTTTTATTATCACATTGATTAATATCTGGCATTTGTTAGTCGGCAGTACTTTAGTGTGCATACCCCTTTAATAATCTGAAAGATGTTTCAGATGAGTCCTGCTGTATCATAATTGATACACAATTTCTAAAACTTCTAAATTACATGATCGAATCTTTCTGGTTGACGAATGTAACCTTTGGTTCCTTGAAAAGCACAAGGCTATCGATGCCGACTACCTCCTTAAGAGCAGGTCATATGGTATTTTAAATAGTCCTAATATTGAGTTGGAGTCCCTTAAGCATTTAAGGTCAGAAAATGTTGCATATACGTTGAATATTTCTATTACTATTAATACTATTACTTTTAATAATTTTTAATACTTTTTACTTTTAATAACTTTTTTAATTAATATTATCACTATTACTGACTTGCCAGTGACTTCGAAACAATTCTTTCCACACAAGTTCGGAGCAAACCCCTTTCTTCATAAGCCTACTCCTGCTCTGATTGGTCAGCTGGACAAGACTGTTTTGATTGGCACAAAGAGGAGTCCATAAGCACGTTAGCTACCATTGTCATTCCTAAAAAAAATTTTTTAAATACGTTTAGCTGCAAATCTGTGAACACTCACAAAGCAATAATGGTGAATACGTTAGCCGAGTGCTAATGTGACAAAATGAACACACTTGATGAAAAAATACAGTATGTAAACCGAAATATAAGTCTGTGTGCTAAAACCTATACCTGCATGAGGTGTATATTACATATTAGCACAAAAACCTAATATTTTGAGCACTCAAAACTTAATATTTTGAGCACTTTTGAGCACGTTATAACAGACATAACGAATCGGTTGTACTGGCAGGTTGTCGTTCGTTATTCAAATAAAGATTAGAATGTGACAAATATAAAAGCCAAGATTAGCGAAGCAGTCCTCTGAAAAATGACGAGCACACAACAAAAGGTTTAAATAGTATTTTTGTCTGCTTGAACACTTCTTGGCGTAATGTAAACACACAGCTTCGCACGGTGTGACATGCATCATGCATCACAGCCTTATAGGATTGCTAAAATCAGGCATGTTTTGGGCTTAAGGTCTCTTAGGTTTATGTCTCGTTACAAACATCCAACACCTGTGATCACAAATTGATGCAAACCATCTAATTATGCCAATTAGCAAATTTTACATAACCTCAAGTTCATTCACTCCAGATGGCAATGGCTAATAGGTACTTGTAACATTGTATACTAATGTTGAGTGCTTTTGCTTCATGTAGCTTGAAAACATTTTAGATTTGTTTTTCTTTCCCGGAGCAGAGGTTCAGAGTGGCACATAAATCAAGTTCAAGGCTTTTTTAAATCATATATTCGAAGCATTATGATTATATCTAAAACAATAAACTCAATGGAATTTCAAAAGGGGTTTATAAACGTAGACTGAAGGGGTATGCAAACCTCAACTGTATGTATTAGAAGATGATCAGTCAACTGTCAAAAACCCAAAGAAGTGTTCTGCAAAGCAAAACAGGTAACTGTCCATTTTCCCATTATTGATATGTGGCTAAAAAATAATACAAAATTAAAAATGCATATAAAGTGTAGATTTTATTTAAAAACAAAAGAGAGTGCCAAGTGATATGAAAGATATTAAACTGTATACACTGATCAGCCGCACAAATAAAAAAACACTGATAGTAGAAATAGTACTGATTTTTAGTACTTTACAATGTTACCTTTTGGGTCACAAAAAAAGTGCGGGGGACATGGACCATGGAGAACTGGAAGAAGGTGGTTTTGTAATATTTTGGCTGATTACGTAACAGTGTAGTGCTCTTACTGTATATTCATCTGAAGAATTTAGTTGAACATTGTATGATGATGTTTTATGGCATGAAAGTTATGGACAAACTCATCAAATGCAGTTTTTTGGATGTTAAAGGTTAACTTCATAGCAGGTCTGGTTATCAGAAGTCACTTGTTTTTGACCACTAGGAGGGAGTTAATCTACTTTCTGGTTATATATTAAAAATGGCGATTTTTGTTGGGGTTGAGGAAGAGAAAGATAGTGAGAAAAAAGAAACCATCTTACACCCCATCAGGCCCGATCTGAGGTCACAGCTAGAGAAGGAACAGGAGGAGAAAACATCAGGGACACGCCTGATATTAATAGTTTGAAATCACACCAATGTATTGTGCAATACCACAAATTTAGTACCCTATTAGCAACTCACATTGGAACAGATGGAGTTCAGAGTGGAGATGAAGAATGCAGATTAGACATTTTAAATAAAGTTAGGAGTGACAGAGAAGAGTGAGACGAGTGGTTTATTTCAGCAGTTGTGGAGTTTAATTTCGGATCATGCGTGGCCTGTGGTGTAAATTGTGGTTAGTGCTCGAAATGCAGCTTAGCACTGATTAGTGAAAGATACTGTAGCTCAAGAAAAGTCTATAGACTTACGGAGTGATGACCCAGTTGACCCCCCTCTCAGGATCTGGTTGAGCACATCGTCTGTGTCACTGGTGCTAGCCATGCTGTTCCTCATCTGCATCATAGACAGCTGAGAACACAGGCTTGGCTGGCGGTCCATTTTCTTTACAGCCTATGGTTCAGTCGCCATAAATATAGTTAGAAATATTTCAGCTTAATAAAAAGCTTTGTAAAGACACGTAGGCATAAATTATATTTTTCTACAAACATCTAGTCCTGGTTGAGATTTCTAGATTGCCTAAAATGTACAGGTTTTGGCTCTGTTTTCCTTTTGATATGTTCTCCATAGCCCTCATACGTACTTGCACATGATTATTGAGCAACTATATACAAGTATCCACAATACCAATAATAAAACACAGCCAAAACCCAGACAACTAAGGCAGTTTATATATCCCTGTCCCGTCCTGACTGGCCAGACAGAATATTTAACCCCTTAACTGTCATTTAAAGTTTTTACCATTAAGGTGCACTATCCGATATTATATAATAATGAACAAAAACATTTTGTAACATGATTTTGATGCAATTTGTAATGCAGTTTTAAAGATTTTAAAGCAGGGTTTTCAACGGATATATTATTTCTTATGATTTCTAAACGTGATGGGCAAAAGGCTTTTTGTGACTTTTTAAGATGTAAATTTTTTTAGGAGCACTATATATATCTATTTAGGATGAGCGACAGTTCAGAGGTTAAATTGTCTGCTGACACCCTCCACCTCCCCCAGCACCACTTGTCGATATCAGCTAAGGGATTATGTGTGCCTATTCAAGCAGCAGGATATCTTACATGCTCACGGTGGAGTGTATGTGTATTTTTATTTGCCGTTGCAGTTGTGACGTGCGTAGCCGGCCTACTCTGCCATGTACGAATTAAAATGATCACATTCGTAAACATGCCATGCTCTTACCTTGTCACTCAGGGTTGGATCATTGAGAGAGTAAAGCTTATTGGTGACGTCTTTGCCAATGAGGTATCTGAACACCTCGTTCAGAAACGACTCGGACTCCAGGAAGTAAGTCAGACGCTCTCTAGACCAGCAAAGGAGCTTGCAGTTTTCCTCAGCAGTGATTGTCACCTGTACATTCATGCGCATGGGACGGTTAAATGTAAAGGCTGTATATTAGTCTACTCTTCCACAACATTACCATATCTTGAGATGGCTCCCCTCATACAGAATGCTGATGGCATATTTTGAGAAGCATTGAAACCATTCAAACTATTCAATGCATGCGTTTAAATGCACTTTATTACATTACCTGAAACCTCTCCCCCCTGTTCATCTGAGTCGATCTAAATTCTGGAGAGTCGATGAAAGCATTTGTGTAAATATTGTGCAGGAAATGGCCTCGGTATGATACCCTCATCCTGTCAAATGCATAAAATTGGTCAGAGAATTCAAAAACAATGCACATGTGATGAGAGCAAATATGGACTCTAAGCGAAGTGAAGCACGTACTTTCCTTTGAGAAGAATGCTGAGGCGTTCATCAACAGAGGTCTTGTCTTCTGCCGCATAGACCTGGCCCTTCTTTAAAGTCTGGATGGTGCAGAACTGGCCGGTGAGCCTCTGAAACAGAGCTTCACGTACATGCAGGGGCTCGAACATGCGCTTGTACAATGACTTCAGCTCCCTGTCGATCTTAATCTGGAGTGAAACAACATAACCAAAAAAGTCAAATCAGAATCAAATTTCATTCAAAGGAAACGTGACCATCGCTACTAGCCACTGTACAGAAACTACTCTTGAAGACAGGAAGACAGAGAAAAGAATATAACCGCAAAAGCCCTCTGTACTCACAGGTCTGCGTTTATAAAGCAGGAAAAAGAAATGCATGAAGTTCACCAGAAGGAAAACCACATTCCACACCATCACATCCAGTGTGCATCTATATAAAGTGGCCCATGCTATAAACAAAGAGCACCCTGAAAAACAATAAAGAAAATCATTTCAATGTTGTGAATCGGCAACATACTTTGAGACGGGAACATCAATGGACTTCAAACTTGGCTCACTACTACCATAGCTTCATCATGTCTGCACACTAACCATGAGGCTATCAGTGCCAACCAACTTAATAATAATAATAATAATAATAATAATAATAATAATAATAATAATAATCTAGCATCTCAGTATAGGTAAGTTCACTCTTTTTCATTCTGTTATTTGAATGGTTACTTGAAGCTGCATGATATTTTGAAGCAGTAAAATTATAACATTAATTAAAATCAGATTAGTGCTAGTTTATTTATAAACATAGTATTTATTAAAGGTTTGATATATTTGATACATAACAGTTTTAATTCGTATCTTTATTTTTAGTTTAAGTTTTAGTAATTTTGCTACGTTCTCTTGTTATTTTTTGTAGTTTTTCTAATTTATTTATATCTTTATTTTTCTTAATTAATATCACACCAGTATCAACTCTTTTTTTTTTTTAAATGTTGTTTAATTGCAGAGACATTTCTGGTTTTCATTAAAGTGTTTAATACAACATTAACGTTTTATATTCATTTCGATCACGAAAAAACTTTTACATTTTAGTTTCAATACCTCGCTTGATATGAGATCTACGAACCACACGAAGCTCAATCGCACCTTCTGAGCTTTTTGAAGCCTAGTACAATTGCTACAGTACACGTGTACGACCGTTTTAAAATTAATTTAACGATGTATAAAATTTAGGATTACTAGCCTACGTTTCAACCAGCATTAATAGTCCGCCAATCAAAAGCAAGCGCGTCTCTTCTGTTTGCCGCCCGTTAGAGGGCGCTCAGTACCTGTCATCAGCAGCAGTCTGAGGAAGATCATATGAAGCGCTATCGTGGTGGGGATGAGGAAACCCAGACCAAGGCTCAGGTTGGCCAGGTGAAACAGCAGGTGATGAGACTGCTCCCAGTCCAGGCATAATGTGGCGTTTGTATCTCCAGCGACTGATGGTACACTGGAGGGCAGCGGAGATGGTGTGTAGTTTAAGGAGTCTGACATTCTCAAGTTTTCAAGCTGATGGGGAGATGGCCGTGAAGTAAACCGTTAGAACAGCCACATTCGCAAACAAAACAAAGCAGGCGCGGCATGCTTCCTTAAAGAAGAAGCGCTGTCTTTATCCAAAGGGTGCGCGTTCCGTATCAGTGCGCGTGAATTTCTTTTGGAATAAATGTTGTAAGCTAAATATCATTATACTAGTCTAATCTAACTATAGCCTGTCATAAGTCACGAACAAAAATAAAACGCACTTTCGAAGACACCTGCAAACCAAAAACGCAGTCACTGACCTCCAATAAACTTTCTGTCTCTCCTGCTTCGCGCAAATAGCGCGTGTTGCTCAGGCTGATTAAAATGGGTTCTTTTAAAACGCTTTATTAGTGAAAACGCTGTCTACTCACCGGCGCTGTCGACGCAAGCCGTAATGTGCGCGGTCTGGAGGAATGTTAAGGCAGAAGATAAGACCGCCGTGGCCGAGCTGAGAGCTGCAGCGCGCGAGGAGCGCATTCCAGCCAGATGACAGGCGTTGACTTAAAAAGGGCACAAACCGAGCGGCCACTCCTCCGCCCGCTTGCGCCCTTCCTCCACCAGAGGGAGACGTTTACGATCGTAACCGCTTCGTCGACGCCGGAACGTGTTCCGCCACACGCCCTTAATCGTGCTAAAAATAAATTAAGCAAGGGGGCCATTAGATCAGTCTCCATCGGCTATAGCTTAGGTGTAACCTAAGAATCATTGAGGATCGTAGATGGGAAGTCTGGTTATGGTTTTTATTGGAAATAAGGTTGCGGATAGGCCTGATGGTGTAGGACAACTGCACGGTTGTTTCCATTTACGCAAAACACACATATGCATAGGACAATACGAAGATTAAAAAAATAACAAAAACTGGCTATAACGTCTCCCTCGCTTCTGAAACGGCCCCTTCATTAGAACCTGTGGCTCTGTAAGATTGGTTATTATAGACACAAGCAAAAATCTCAGGTTGACTTTATTGTATTTCATGCGATTTAGGAAGCACTGATGATGCAGAGAGGTGAAACTATCCGTCTTCACGCGAGAGCTTGATTCAGCAGTTAACCTCCAAATATGAGTGGCTCAAACGTTTCCTATAGGAGAGAAACTTCGCCTCCTGAATAATTTCGGGATTGTTCATGTTGATAAATTGCACGGATGAACCAAACAGCGAATGCATGAAACAAAGACAAAAAAACGTTTGGGGGAAAACCTAAAGCTTACATAATATATATAAAAAAGAAAACACAACAACGTAGGCGATTAATCAGTCACGACTACAGAGGAGTCTCTTTCCGCCGGTTTGGTTTTACTCTGTCCCAGCACCGGCTGGGATTCACTCGTGTTTTCTATTTCTGGCTCCGGCCCGTGACAGAAGCTTGGTAACCGGAGATCGTAGCGGAACCCGCGGATGTCGAAAGCCTTGTCGTTGAGAGAGAAGAGCTTCTCCGCGATGTCGTTGCGCACCAGGAGCGCG
The DNA here is from genome assembly GCF_018831695.1 of Puntigrus tetrazona. Classification (NCBI taxonomy): domain Eukaryota; kingdom Metazoa; phylum Chordata; class Actinopteri; order Cypriniformes; family Cyprinidae; genus Puntigrus; species Puntigrus tetrazona. The sequence continues at coordinate 1,828,645 of NC_056714.1, read as the reverse complement.
AAGATCTTCGCGACGTAGCGGTGCTGCGCGAACAGCAGGTAGAGTTTCTTTCGTCTCCACGCCACGTACCTGCACCGGTTGTCCGCACGCAAAGTAACCTGGGAAAAAAAAATAAAACACCAGAACTCGTCCCGAATTCGAAGCTTACAGCGCGAACACAAACGCGCGATCTATTCACCTGAAAGACCCCTTCTTCCGAAGGTCTGAGGGAATCCCACTCCGGAGAGTCCAGGAACTGAAATGGATCGATGAAGTGCAAAAACTCCCCGTTCACCGTCACTCTTATCCTATGTCAGACAACGCAAATGACATATGAAAAATTACAACGCGGATAATTTCTAGCAAAGCCCATTTACTCACCTGCCTGAGATAAGCACCGAAAGCCTGTCTATGGGGGTTTTGCCCTCCACGGCGAAGCAGTGGTCTTTATCTATAGTGTAGACGTCGCCGTCACAACACTCCACGATCTTTCCGAAATGTATCAAGGACACTCCGAGTTTTTTGAACAGGTGCTCGTAGAGATCCTGGAACTCTTTATCGAAAGTGACGCTGCGCAGTCGGTAGGACACGTGGACAACTTGCGCCAGGCAGAAGGCGAAAAGCGCGAAGGTCCACGAAAACGAGTCGGTCGTGCAGGGGTCGGACCATGCCCACATCGAATAGCAGAAAAACCCGAGCGTTAAAAAGCTGAACATGTAGAGCAATCCGTAAAAGCCGCTGCCTCCCATAAATCCTAAAATCAGCAGTATATGCGCGAGATGAAACATTGATCCTTCGGGATTCTCCTTCCATTCTGAGCACACCGGGTATTCCAGGGTCTCCGCCGTCGAGTTATTCTCCGTCAAATGATCCATAACGGAAATTGTATATATCAATAATCGTATATATCAAGCTGTATACTCCTCTGAAGAGATCTGGTCTGCGGAGGTCTTCGAGCTCCTGTGGACCGACGGCTCTTCAATGCGCGCACAGAAACATAATCCTTCAGTCTCCCAGAAGGAAACCCTTACTCGAAGTTTGTAACTAAGTTCTCATTTGTGTTCACTTCAAGTGTGCTATCAGGTTAGGGAGTTTTCTCCTACAGAGGACTAATGGTAATATAACGACACAATTAAAGAGGTTGAAATATTACCGCCTACGCACTTTTCGCCCTACTCTTGTTACAGAAAGAGTTTTAATTCTTTGTTGACTGATATTTGATTAATGAATTTTAGGAAAAAAGGTTGTCAAGCCCCATTATTTATATTGCAATATTAAGTGTGTGAGTATTGATACGACTGAGAATTTATTATTTTATTTTCTGTTCCACGGCATGCATTCAAAAGCCATCACTTCATTTCTTATATTTTGTATTATTCGGTAAGCATGTATTTTTTTTATTTATATTTTTTTCCCTTACAGCACATTTCTTTTTCATGGACTTTATTAGTTATTGTTAATGCAGACTATTAATAAAGTTCTTTAATAAAATCTGTCAAATGATTAATTGCAATTATCAGATTCAAAGTAAACATTTTTAGTTACATAATATATGTGTGTGTGTGTACTCTGTATCTATATTAAGAATATATAAATACAAACACATGTATAAAAAAATGTTGATATATTAAATAAATGTATAATAATAAAGGATATACATGTTTAAATATATACATGTAAATATTAAATCAATTAACAAATAAACAGAGACTCTAAAAAAATACTCTGTAGTTAAAATAAAATAAAAAAAATAATATCTGTTTTTAAAAATGATCTTAGAATTTGTTGTAAGAGAGATTTTTTTACCAGAATATTAAATATATATATATATATATATATATAGAGAGAGAGAGATTTTATATCTATTTTACATTAACAGCATTTTACTGTAAAATTACATGAAATGTCTGTTTAGATATTGTAGTTTTCTAACTCCAGCTAACTCTGAATAATTCTATTCTATTAAAATTATTAGAAGAACGATTGTTTATAACTTTGAGAGAACCCTCCCAGAACGTCTGAGAACATTTCCTTTTGTCTGAGATCAAAATCTGTTACGATCCTCAGTTCAAAACCTCAGAAATGTTATCTACGTTGAACCGTTTCTTCCATGGCTAAAAAGAACTCTTGTAATTGAGTAGAAGAGTTGGAACGGAATGGAATTTACATTATAAAATAGGCTATTTATTCTCAAAATAGGTCACTTGAGAATAGCAACGAAGTGATTCAAGCGCTTCTTACCTGCAAAACGAACAATGGGCTTTCTTTCGCAGCATATTTATGCTAATAAAGGCGGCATGAAGAATTCAATTTCCAAAGCTTTGCATCAGGTAAAGGTCTTTATGTGTGAAAACATCACATTATAATGAGGCGTGAGATACTGCGTGTGACACTGGGGCAGTGCTTTTCTCCTTGGGACACAAATCAGGTTGTTTCAACAGCGGCAGTTTTGTTCTGGTTGAAAATAACTCATCGTTAAGGCCCCGACCCCACCCCCAGCATGCAGCCTGCCAGCTGAAGGTGCCTTTCACGCACACTCCGGGGGATGAAAACAAACTTCACCTGAGAAAGAAATTGAGGACAAACCTTCTCAACAGACTCGGGGATCATAAAACCTCAAGTGCTGAAGTCCTAAAAACATCATATCTTTCCGTGTGTCCATATAATCCCTTTGAATAAACATGGAGAACATAGTAGAGCATGTTGTTAAGACAGCTGACGTGCGTAAGAGGGTCAGCCATGAACAGCTCTGCCTTTATACAGGCTATCAGACACCCAGCATGTCTATATATAGATCCAAACCCCAGACCCCAGTATATCTGCCAGTGGGTGTGTGTGTGTGTGTTTCTACAAAAGAGAGAGAGAAACAGAATTAGAGCGTAGCAATTGGGATGTGAGACCTGTGAAATGCACGCTTTAAGCTAACAGCATCATTGTATTAGACCGTGTGTCGGGTGTGTGCATGTTCACTGACGGATGAAGTACCTGTTCGGTCATTAATCTAAAAGAACAGCATTGGGTTTTGGGACCGAGGACACCTTAGATGAGAGGTGTTGTGGAAAAATAGAACACCACCATGAGAGCTGTGCAATCCTCAATGCTGGTGGCAGGTTTCTTAAATTGCATCTTATTAAGTCTTAAAATATCTCTGACATTGCGAGTGGGGAGTCTTCTGGATGACTAGTAATGCTGTAACTATAATACAGGCCTGGATTTGTCAATAATGATAATAAAAAAAAAAAAAAAAAAAAAAAAAAAAAAAAAAAATATATATATATATATATATATATATATATATATATATATATATATATATATAATTTTAAAATTATTATTAATTTTTTTACAAAAAAAAAAATATATATATATATATATATATATATATATATATATATATATATATATATATTTTTTTTTTTTTTTATAACCTATCAATATTGACTATCAATATGTATTCATCAAGCCGTTCTTAGTTCATGTTGCTTTAAATGCTAATGAGTTCTGCTGGCCCCGCCCCTCTCTTCCCAGTAGTGATGAGCAGACTGTAAACCCTTAAGAAAACCCTTCTGTACATAAAGCTGGATCATGGATGATATGGAATCCGTGCATTTCCTTCAAAACGCAAGTAAAGTCATTCATTATTACAACACCGTTTATTAAAGTCCTTTGCTAACAAAGGCAAAGTATAATTAATGCTTTATTGCTATTCTGTTTTCAATTTTTATCCATTTAATGGTTAATTTTCTCAGGTAAGTGAGCATACGTGTTACTATGCTAAATGAAACAAACTTCATATATTTTCAATCAAACAAACGTTTGAAAAAAAGTTAAAAGTTTAAAAACGTTTCACCTACATGTTGCACCACCTGTTCAATAAAAATGGTCAAAATATACAGTAGTAACTTAAATTTATGTTTTCATCAACATTATTAAAAAGGCACAATAAACCTTTAAATTTTGTAGATCTGTGTTAAAGGAATATTTCACCAAAAAATGAAAATTTTGTCAAACTCTTCCAAAATACTTCCAAACCCGTATGAAAGTCTTTGTTCTGAAGAGCACAATGAAAGACATTTTGGAGAAAGTTGTTGTTTTAGTCACAACTGACTTCCATAGTGGAAATAAAAACCCCTACTGGGTGAACTACTCCTTTAAGACTCAAGCGGTCTTAAATTGGCTTTGTGCTTTCCTCATATAATATGTGACCATATAGGCTACCTGATCTATATTAATGAACTATATTTGTCTTAAATGGGTTTGTAGCTAATATAAAATTGACTAACAAGTAATCCACATGACTGCAGTCCATCAATAAACATCTAGCGATGCGAAAAGCTGCATGTTTGTAAGAAACATATCCATCGTTAAATTGTGGTTCTGGCCAAAAGACAAGTTCTTGAATCACAGTTAGCACTTTCTCCGTTAAATGCCATCTACTGCAATCCTCTTGAAGTTTATTTAGAACAGTTTACATTGTTTTGGTGTTTAATCCGTGCATACTTGTCTAAAACATTTCAAGCTTATATGCTTTGTTCCTTTTTCATAAATGTAATCCTGCCTCATTCTGACGGCACCCATTCGCTGCACAGGATCCACTAGTGAGCAGGTGATGTAATTCTAAAAGAACAAAGAATAAAGAAACAGACGTAAAGCGTGACCTGACCTGAATAAATCTTCAGCGAATCTGCACGAACTGTTCCTTTAATAAACAATCGATGCAGCATATCATAAAAGCAGAGAGCTTAATCGACGTAGTGTAGCGTAGCATAAATAACCTGTTGATATTACCAATAGTTTGGCATCACTGCCTCTACAACACCATCTGGGTTTGCAAAATAAGAGAATGGACACACACACGCACACACACACACACAAATTACAAGACCACCATCTCCCATTTCCTTTGTTCTCATGTTTCTACAAAGAATCACCTCTGGAGCAGGAAATGAAAAAGGGAAAAAGTAGCTTCAGATGAAAACGAATATGACAAACAATGTCCTTTCCTTTCACTCCGCAATCAAAATATCAAGGAGGAGAGGTCGTTTTACCTTTCTCTTAGGACTCTCTTTGTTCTCCTGCAGAAGACGCAGATGCCATTTTGTTAATTAACTGCAAAATAAGAGGCAGCTAAGCTGTATCTTATTCATATTTTACCTCCCAAACACATTCAAATGCACGCAAGTGTTAGCAATGCGTAACTGGGCGCAGGATGACTTACGTTAAAGATTAATATTAATGGCTACGTTCAGATTCCTGACTGTAAATTAAGATTGGTTTAAGCTCTCAGCCTCTGGCCTGTAAGCCAAAGCCTTTTCATATCAAATCAGATGGCTGATAGGGTGTTTCGTGACCAACGTTTCTCGGTCTTGATGGTTTAAAATGCTGGTTTATCTCGGTGAGCTTGGATGCAGCCAGTGTTATCCCAATTTAAAATGAAATTAAGGAAGCATCTAGAAGGTTGCTCTAAGAAACGACGCAAAACCTCTTAACTCCCACACAACCCCTCTCAACACTTCCGAACGCTTCAGCCACTGCAATCACAATCAAGACTTTCCCAAAATGTGGGGTAGAATATAAGATGCGCATGTTGAACTGTTCGCCATGCTAATCAGCGGAGGACAGTGGGGGTGTTCGGCCGGCTGATTATGGACGCGCAAGAACGACAAAGGGCCACTCGAAAATAACTTCAAAGAGCACTTCAAACTCTGAATTAACATGATGAAGTTATAATTATAATTTGTGATGCTGACCCTCGATAAGATTAAAACGGAGTCTGCCCGGAGCAACAGGACGCAACATTGAATATTCTGCATCAAGTCTCTCATATCACGGTGACCTTTGATGACCAAGCGATGTTTACTGTGTGCCACCTTGTGGCTAAAACTAAAATTTAACATTATCTTGGTTATTTTGCAATCCTGTTTAAATCAGCATACATTTATAGGTCCAGTACCAATTTGTATTTTTTTTTTAATATTTCTTCAATTAAGAGTATGCATTTAGTTGCGTTTCTAAATGTAATTTTTTTAATATTTAATTTTCTAAAAAACTAAAATAATTTTCAAAAGAACAATTAGTTTGACTTTGAAACAGAATTATTTTGTTGTATTATAAACGTGTTTAACACATCCGGCTGAAAAAAAAAATATTATTTCATAATACTGGTTTGAACGGTAGTGTATAAAAAAACATTATGTGCATTTTATTTTTATTTTTAATGACAATTTTAGAGCATACGAAAAGGAACATTAACGGTTTATCTGAAATAAATATTGATCATCTGAATAAAAAAAAAAAAGATAGATTGAAGATAAGCATTGAAGAGCAATTTATTAAAACATATTTCATATGTACGTACTACTAAGAAATACACATACTTGTGAGAATCAAAGCACTGTGCATAGAAACATACACAACATTAACATATTTGAAATCATTTGAGAAATAAATATTTTTTTAAGAATAAAGTATTATTTTGCATAATTTCTGTTGAAAAAATGAATCAAGACCTGAAGCAACGAAACTGATTTTAAAAAGGAATTACATTCATGCAAGTGGTTACAAACGTGAACCTTATCATGATTAATGCTGCGCTGTATATGCTCCAGATAATAATTCATAGACAAACATTTTTATAGAGGAAACTGTTATCTTACTAGTATTGTTTATTTAACACATATGTGCAAATGTAGTGAAAACACTGATCTGTATTTCTGCATGAATGGCTCTTAATATTGGGATCTGATCCATAATATATTTAAAATACATTTATTTCGTAGTTTCAGTATATTAACATGTCATATACTGACATATCTTTATGAAGTACAGCTATTATTTGGGGTACTTTTCTTAATATTGACGTTAAAATGTTTTTTGATGACATTATTGATGAAGACTTCTAAGTAATCCTTAAATAATATCGATCTTTAAATGCAAGATATTTAAAATGTACATGAAATATAGGATGCTTGCAACTGCACTAGTTCCACTTCGGCACAATTAAATATACGTCAGCGTATCTTTAGTTGGATTAAATAGAAAATTTGTTGTTTTTATTTAACTTACTTTGAGTAAAGCAGTTTAGCATACCAGAAATACAATTATAAGTGCAATACATATTTATTTTTCAAAAGTAATATTAATAAATGTGACCATGGAGCACAAAACCAGTCATAAGTAGCATGGGTGTATCTGTAGTAATAGCCAAAAATGCACTGTATGGGTCAAAAGGATGCCAAAAATCCTTAGTTTCTTACTGTAAATATATCAAAACACAAATTTTGAAATAAAAATGTCATAATGGCGGTCTCGTGAGCCATGTTCGAGCTGGGATCCGAGGTGATGTGATCGGTTAAGAAGAGCACATGGGTCGAAACGTTTAAGGGAAGCTAGGTTCGCATCACAATATTACCAGCCATTCCTACAGAAGTCTTTTTTTTTACAAATATGTTCTTGCACGTGCACACACGATAAACACACACACGTCATTCGCTCAACTCTGAAGTAGGATCCAGCACTTCTGTCCGACTCTGCTCTCATCTTATCTGATTGCTTGCCAAATGATTATAGCAAAGATGGTCGCCACTAGCGACAGGACAAGAGCCAGAATGCACATCCTTTTGCGGGATTTTCTCTTGAAAGGAAAAAAACACAATTTTATACAGTATACCAAACAGCTCTGACGACATCAGCGTACGCATCTGTTGCATAAACTGCCAGTAGAAAGTCGAAAATCATTTTGAAATATAGACCGTTTTTTGATAGACATCTAATATGCTCACCAAGGATTCATTTATTTGTGTAAATACAGTAAAACAATAATATTATGAATTATTATTCTAAAGAACTGTTTTCTATTTGAATATGTATTTTAATATGTAATTAACTGATGGATGGTAAAGCTGAATTTTCAGTAGCATTGCTTCAGTTTTCATTTTCACAAGATTCTTCAGAAATAATATATGCTGATATGCCACTAAAATATTTCTTATTATTATTAATGGTAAAAAATATTTTCTGAAAACAAAAACATTACTGCATGCTATTTCTATTAGATTTTTTTATGTGTGAAAAACACGATTCATTTTATTTCTTGGGACTCTTTGTTAAATAAAAGGTTTAAGTTTTTGTTAAATATAAGATTATAATTTATTTAAACAGGAATCTTGTGATGATTCTCATTACTTTTGATGCATTCAGTGCATCCACCTGAATTAAATGTAAATAAAAAAAAGTCTTACCCTAAACTTCAATAATTCTTCATAACTTCATAATGAATAAGACACACTTAGTATTATTAATGTTTAAAATAGTTGTACTAATATTTTTATTATAATATTATATGCTGTATAATAAATAAATGCAGCCTTGTTGATCATAATAAAGTTATTTCTAAGTACATAAAAAAAAAAATATATTACAAAAATATATACATTTATTATAAAACAACACACTAACACAATAAGAACATGACAACAAAATAAAAACCTGATTTCTGAAAATTAAAACAAATGATCTGCTTTTAAACTCTCCATATATATATATATATATATATATATATATATATATATATGATCCACTTCAAATGCTTACGACTTGGCCAGATACCTGATAATAAGCAGCCTGATGGAGTTGTTCAGCTCCTCGCTCCACATGCACCTCTGCACTCTCCACGTTGGCTTCAATGCTATCTGTGAACGATGAGTGGAGGAAACCAGGTCTTAAAATCAGCGAATCAGTGAATCTGTGCACCTCTGGTTGGAGAGAACTACACTAACCTATCATGTCTCCCTGGTCGTGGATCATGACCGCAAGGTCCTTGAAGATCTGATTGACATCCATAATGTCTGACTGAATCGAGAATCAAGAACAGAAAGCATTTGGGACCCGATTACCATGCAATTAACATCTTTATAAAGGTACAAAAAGAAATAAACAAAGTGCTGATATTTTATGACAGGCTAACTTGAATGCTTATGAGAAATAATATTTTTTATATGCTAAAGCGCTCACCTCCAGCTGACGGATATTGGTCTCTCTCTCTTTAATAAGCTCAAGGTCCTCTTCGGTGAAAGGCTCCTCTTCTGTCTGCATCCTCCACCCTTCGTTTCTTTTCAAATGAAAAGAGCTGTGAACATTTACGCTTTCATATCTCTCACCAGACCCACATTGTTCATATCTGATTCAAATCAGTAAATATATATATATATATATAGTTATTGGTTTTTGAGTGTCAAGTAAAAACAATCGATGTTCGATGTGCTCTATATCCACCAAAAATGATGAGAAAAGTATCCAGGTTTTCATTCTTTTTACATTTATGCCACTTTTAACAAACCAGATACGTCTCGGTGAATACGATGGACCTACTTTTCGAACGTGACGAGCTGTTCGTCTTGATTCAGCTCGTCGACCTGTAAAATAAACGGCATATTGTTACGGAAACGGCATTGGATGAGCGCGAGATAAGCTTGAAATCTATACTTACGTGGAGCCTGGAGCCCGCTCGGGCCCGCGCCACCGATTCGCGCTCTCTCTCCGCAGCTCGCCGCTGGACCACTTGGAAGTTGTTGAGGGCTGCCGAGAAGTCGTTCATCAGACGGTCTTTCTGAATCCTCTGCTGCCGCTGCGTGAAAAGAAGCGTTAGCACGAGCTCATCCGGCCGGTACGAGGCTTAGCGCCATGACGCTTGAACTCACGTGTTCCGAAGGAGACTGCGGCTGTGGTAGAGAGCCCAGGTCTTTCAGATGTCTGTTGGTCTCTTTTGCTAACTGGTTTGTGTAGTGCTGCATTTGCTGGCTGTTTCGCAACATACATAGATATTCATTTTTGTTACACCCTCTTAATATCATACCCAAAATGAGCAGACGCTAGCCGAAATAGTACGTATGGCAATCTATTTTGTGATTGATTACGTCGGTTTCTTTTAATGCATTAATATCACTCAATAGTTACTTTTATAATTGTAAAGGGATAGTTCACCCACAAATGAAAAATTTTCATTATTTACTCACCCTCAGGTTGCTCCAAAACCATACGAGTTTCTTTCGTTTGCGAACGTAGAAGATATTTTAAAGAATTTAGGTAAACCATAGACGTGAAAGTGTTCGGTTGCCAACACTCTCCAGGATGAAACTGGAGAAGAAACTCATACAGGTTTTAAAACAACCCGAGTTGAAAAATGTTCGTTTTTGGGTGATTTTATTGTCTTCTTAAGCACTAGATGACACTAAATCACTGCCTCGCTTTTCGGCTATTCCTATTTCGTAATCATATCATAACCAATTTGCATAATTTATCAAGCTGGGTGTACAGTGATTATCACCATCCTTATAATGGAGTTATCCTACTTAAAAATATGACATTATTGGTGTTATTTTTTTGTTTGCACATGTATGAAAAAAAATCATGAATAAAAGTAAATAAAGCAACCGTGTAAAAACAAACAAAGAAGCCTTAACCTTGCTGAAATGATATTTTTAGACAAATAAATTTAAGTTTGCTCAGTCGTTTGACATCAGATCACCTCATGCCTGATATATTTAACGCAACCAGGCTCTGTGTTCTCTCTAAAATTTGTGTGTAGACACATTGGCACATAAAATAAGTCCAAAAATGTGCCCCTGGTACCCACCATGTATTCGTCAGTATGCGAGACTACACAATAGATTACAATAATAACTTACAGTCTGTCCTGAAGTTCTGGTGTGTCTGGTCTGGTACCAAGCTGGAAAAGCATGCTCTTGATTTGACCAGCTATACACAGAAAAACATAACAAGTTATGATAGGGAACACAGATATTCAATCGTAAACCTTCAAAGCGTGTTTGTTGAGAATAAAACGATAAAGAACTGTGATGGCAATTCAAATCATCTCTCCCGTTGAGAGTTTTTATTTATTTTTAAATGTAAGACATACATATACCCACTGTTTTGTGTGATTTTCTGGATGTTTGAGCTGCATGTCTGAGTGAGGTTGTTGAAATCTCTGGGCTGTGAGTGACTGTTGTCCATCATTCTGTAAGACATGACGACTAAAAACAACACGGCTGTTTACATCACATGTCATTCATTATAACACATTTACGATATACGTGCGTTTACAATCATTTTCAAAAATCACAACAGATAATTATAATACAGGTTGATATTAAAAGATAAACCATGGCTGAGCAAATCTAAAAATGTACTGCGTACGCAACGCAATGAGACATCATATCGGTTCTAGCTGAGCAGGCCCTTCGTCTGATAAAATGATTACTAGAAATAATTTCATGTTGTCCTCTGAACGGATTCAACAATATTTGCAGTAATGTCATCGTACCAAACTGTTTCAAAAAAGAAACTGTGAGAATGAATCGCATACCTGTGATGCTCGGATGCGGCGACGCGCTGCCCTTCTCTCACAGAAATAAACGGATAGAATGGCCGAAAAAAACATTAGCAAGACATTTAGTGGGCGGGGCCTATCGAGCCATTTCGAGAGGTTCTAAAAATTTTATTATTTTTTATTTTTTAATTTATGCGGTTTATTTATTAACGAGCCAAGCGTCGATTTGATTGTGCGAATAATTGTCTAGAACCTTTCTATAAAAAAATACAATCGCGTCTCTGTCGAATGATACTTGTTACATTTCTCAACGCTTTTTGGGGGGCTCCAGTCACAGTCGTTTGTGATTTTTGAATAAGGCTAGCGTATGAAATTATTTTATATTTATTATTTTACAAGTTTATGTGTTTTATTTCTATTTATATGTCGTTGACCAGCCACCGGTAAACGTTTAGATATTTTTTTAATTAAGACAAAAATCCTTTGTAAATATCAATATGGTTTTTTCATTGTTGAGCCACCGTGCGCCCTCTGGAAGAACAACTTGGTCTCGCTCGCGATAGATAAGTAATATTTTTCAACTAACGTGTCTTTAGAATGATGGCTAGATTCACATTAGACACAGTTCATGTGCGTCACATTAATTTCACGTCTTTTCCAACGAACGTCATGTTTTTATTTATTTAGATTCATTTACTTAGGTCTCTCTCTCTCTCTCTCTCTCTCTCTCTCTCTCTCTCTCTATATATATATATATATATATATATATATATATATATATATATATATATATATATATATATAAAAGTTGCAGAATGGTAGGGTTTACTTTCGGAGAAAATAAGCTCTTTGGCAGTCAGATTCCTGTCTCATGACTTTTATAGGATAATAGATCTCACACACAAGCCTCATCACATGACTTCATTTCCACTGAGACCTCTTACCAGCAGAGTGTTGGTGCTTAGAGCCAAACGTGTATTTATTAGACTAAGAGTTACAAAGATTAAACTATTAAAATAATAATAATAATTAGTAGCAAATAGTTGCAAATAGTTTTGTGAAGTCTAGGAGTCAAGTTAGGAAGACCGCTTTTGAAGGGCTCCTTTTAGGCCTACGTTAGTTCAGTTATGCAGCCAGAAGAGGGCGCTGTCGCTTTAAGTCGTGTTTATTCATTCGTTTTTAATGTCTTTTTAAGTATCGTGAATCCAACCGTGTTCCAAAATTTGCAGGTTTAGACCGAAATGACACGAGTTTATGAGTATACGATGATTTTTTATTTGGGTTGAGCTGCTTAAGTGTCAGCCTGTCTTAGGTCTGTAGGTCTGTTGTTACCTATTAATGAGAAAAATCAATATTAAAACTGATAATAACTTTAAAATGGGACATCATTTATCAGTGAAATGGTTACTTAACACGACACGTCATTACGGATTGTAATGTGTATTGTCTTAAAGGATTTTTCATTTATTTTCTTTCCTGAGGTATTTAAAGGAAATTTAACGCAAGCTTAAAGTCACTATTGCAATACTGAATGCGCCCACTGGGGGGCGATATGAACTAAGCTACTTGTTTGGAACCTCTTTTTTAACATACATACTGAAACATAATGTGTGTTATAAAGTAATATAATTATAATAATAATATATACATGTTCCCTCGAATTTATCCATGAACTAAATGTGTACAGTATAACAGTATATTTAAGCTGAATTTTCTGAATCGTCGCTCCATTCTCCAGACGTTTTCTTATTATTATTACGGTGGTGCTGCTTCATATTCTTGTGAACCTGATGCTTTTTCTTTGCTGAAAAAACCCAAAAGAACAGCATTTATTCCCATTTAATGCACCCTTGCTGAAAGTAATTATTGAAAAGAAGAAATCTCCAAATTTGAAATAATAGTGTTTTAAAAGTATTGTTTTATCTCGAGGTGGCATAATGTTGTAAAAGCGCGTAATTGTGTGTTATGTTCAAAAACCTCAGGAAATGTACTTTAAAAGCTTTTAGATTTCAGCTATTTGCTTTTAGCTTTTTAAAAGGGAACGTTTCATGGAATGAAAGTGAGGTGCTTAATCGAGGTTGAGGTTTCTTTTTAAGATCCGCTGTAAGAAACATTAGTATTATTTTACATGTACGATAATGTTACTTCCGGTGTTTTTGAACAGTAAGATTATTGGTTCACTTAAACAACCTGGTTAGCGCTTGCCTCTGTTTGTTTCTCTCCTAAGCCGCTGGAGTCAAAGGTCGTAGTGCATTCCCACTTTTTCTCATTGTGTCATTCATAGATAAAACATCTCTCCTCGGTTAGCATCTCTCTCTCTCTCTTCCTTATCATTCTAAGTCGTTCATCACCTCTCTTTCTCTTTCAAAGTTCCTTCCTCTGTCATCAGTACGACCTTAGCATCTCCCTTTTGACCTCTCCGAAGGCTTCCCCCTTCCCTCACCCCGTTTTTCTCATGAGCCATCAGGACGCATCGGACGCTTTGTCGCCAAAAGTCATTCACCATAGAGCAGCCGCGCACCAATCGAATCTCTCCTTCATCACCCAAACGTGCCTCCGGCGTACCAGTCAAAGCACAGCTCATCACGTAGAAGTTTACATGCACGCGCGTCGCTCTTGTTTGTAATTTTGGGATGGCTGCCCCGGACATTGGCCAATTTCGTTGGGCAAGATCGTGTGCGCTTTGGAAAGCACCGCAAAAGAGCTCATAAATCTCACCGCTTACGGGATGAGCGTGAGCAAGACTCCTTTTAGGAACAGTCTTCTTGGAACTCGAGGTTTGCATCCAGTACTCGTGTTCTTGATCGACCTGTTCTTGCCTCTTACGCAATAAAAATCACTTGGGTAAGAAAGTATTTTCCAAGATTAGTAATGACGTGTAAACGTCTGTTAAATGACTCGACCAAACAGTCGATTAAAAAACTATTCTGTTGTCCGGAAACAGCCTTTGTCTTTGTTGCATTATAAATAGATGAATCACATAATGGGTGTAGTTACGGTTATACTATTTATTAGATCGGGGTTTATTAGTGGCCTAGTGGTAAGGTTACTGGCAACAGGGAAAAATGTAGGGTAGCAACTTAAAAGGCACTTATTAGAGACTTATTAGAGTGTTGATGTGAGAATATTTGTCCCACAATTTTTCCCATTATTTAACTTATATATATTACTCACAGTTACACACACAAAAGGCGTATATATTTATTTTAACTTACTTCGAACAGAGCGCTTATTATGAAAATAATACACTAAAGTGGGAAATAAATTTAATGGGTTTTTTTTAATGACACTTTTTCTCGAGTTTATTGTAATTAGAATAAAATGTATTATATTATACATTTATGCTAAACACAGTTAGCTTATGTAGAACTTCTTTCAACTTTATATGATCTTCTATTGTCTTTGAAATATGGTTCAAAGTATTTGTGGTAAACTAAAATATTCTTTTATGCCATTTCTACTGAAAATCGAGTGTCGTGTTTTTAATCGCACATTCGTGTAAAGTTGCAATTTGTCAACGCAACAAAATAAGCATATTCTTTTTGAACCATAATTGTTTTTCAACGTATAAATGATATTACCTATCAGTACAGTTGTTAAAAAAATACCTTTAAGTGTACATTAAATACGTTTCTCATTTCATGACTTCAAACGTTCAAATATTATATTTCAAAAAGACTTTTTTTTACATTACTTTGTTCATAGCACATTAATTAATGTTCATTTATAAGAACCTTGTTTGTTACAGAAGCTACTTAACAATAAACACATAATTTTAATAGGTTTTGCCTCGATTTGAAATAATATTTTGCATGATCAGCAATTTTGGTGGTATATTGCATGCCTGATGTAAAATCTGTGACTTAACGCAAATTAAGTTAACAAAGGCTTTATTAGAGGATGAGTTGCTTTATTGTGCTTTAAGTAAAAAGTCTTCATTCATGTTGATGGAAAATGATTGGAAAGTCAAATCACTAAGCACGAGCAAACACTAGGCAGAGAGTAGTTCTAGCGAGGATTCGGATGTTTGCGAAACCACACCTTTGGACAAACGGAGTCGGTGCTTACCTTCCTGCAGTGGGATCGTTTTTCAGAGGACAGAGGGTCAGATGGCAGCAATTATCACACCCCCACTCAGTCCTGACAGCAGAGGGTCGGTCAGCGGTGGGCGACAGCACAGACTATAGGAGGGCTGGAGCCACCATCACTCTTTCTTATGGCATATTGGGCCCCTAAGGGGATTTTTTTTGCCCATCTAACCTATAAACTTTTCTTTGTGCGTTTTCTTCATCTTCCGCTAATTATTTGTGTGAAGATACAATGCGATGCGGTCTTCCGGATCCTGACCTGAACGGATTTTAGAAAGCTGTTCTAGGGCTGAATACTCTCATTGGTCAGCTTTTCCGGTCCAGATGCCAAGGTTTCAAATACAGTCAGCACTGGGACTTTTTGTGTCACTTGTCTATGTTTGCGCGTTCCAGACAGAGACTGTAGGCATGAAGGGGATTTTTTTTTACGGTGACTCATTCCGCAGGTTACATTGTTTCGCCAGTAGGTGGCAGCAGGTCTTTACGAGCGAGTCATTGTATCATTCATTCAACTGATTTGTTTAAATACTGATTCATTCAGGAACAAAACTCCGCTAGCGCGTGTTGCTTGGAAACGGGTAACAGTAGTTCTTATCTTGGGTCGGTTTGGACCTTTTTTTTTGTTGGTGCATAAACTATTTATTTATTTTGTCATACTGAATTCTCTAAAGATGACTACAGCATTGTTTAACACTCGAGATAGTGTCGCACCCCTCCATTTAAAGACAGTAAAAAATATTTAAAGGAATAGTCCACCCAAAAATGTACCCACCCTCGGGCCATTCAAGATATGGATTAGTTAGGTTCCTCGTATGTCACTTGCTGAGTAAGGGATCCTCTGCAGTGAATGGGTGCCGTCAGAATAAGAGTCCAAAAAGCTGATAAAAACATCACAAAAAGTAATCCTCATGACTCCAATCAATCAGTCACTGATGTCTTGTGAAGTGGAAAGTGTTTGTGTTTTTAAAACTAAAAATCTATTATTAAATTTTAACCAGAATACAAATCCATAATCCATAATAACGCTTCCTCCAGTGAAAAAATCAATTCCCTTGTTGTGTCTTACATCAAAACTCACCAACATATTTGTTTAAAACCGTTTTGGACTGTTATAAGCTACGCACATAAATATGTGTAGATGTCTCTCCTTATTCAGATGAGATGACTTTGAGCTCACTTAATTATTTTCATCTCTCTATGGAATGAAAAATCATTTTCACACAAGAAATGTACATAGAGGGCTAGTTGATAGTGACCATGTCTGTTAGGATCCGGGAAGGACAAAAATGTCATAATGACTATACATATGACTTTATGTTCCAAGTCTTCTGATGCTGTATGATTCATGGTGCGAGGAACAGAGTGAAATGTAAGATGTAGTCAAGCCGTTATTCAGGACAATCTTTTCTCCACTACTGCTGATAAATCCATAGTATGTTATTAACCATATTAAAAAAATTAAAGTATAGATCTTTAGCGGAAAGGAACTTTTACTGAATAGTGATAATACTTAAATTGCAGTATGTATACACACAAAACTAATACAGTTAGCTTACTATCAGTAAGATAAGGGGCTTACCCGAATAATTAAACGATTTAAAACATACAGTGAAAATATGAACAGTGAAGAGGTAAAGACTCACACATCATTGACACATCAATGAAAACACACAACACTAAAATAATGCGTTAATGACATAAGATGTAAAATCTCAATTTACGTGAATGTTGAGAAAAACACATAAGAAACATAAATATTTAAATTATACAGAGAAATCATTTTAACTGTAAAGTGTAAGATGACATTTCTTTTTTTACTTACAAATATTGTACGTTTAGCAATAGTTTTTACAATAAAATGACATGAAATATTTTCTGTGTCTATAGGTTAATAAATTCATGTTTTATCATAGCAATTAAATGTATAATCCCTATTCATTTATTTATTAATAAATTAATTCATTTCATTTTTACAGTGTGTGGTCACTATAAACATGTTTTAAATACTGATATTTGAAATGATTTAAAATATTTTAACGTTTAAAAAGATATATATAAATATAAAATACTTAAAATATTTTTTATAGAATGTAGATACATATTCTAAAATATCTCCTTTTTGAAAACAACAGCAAAAAGTTTCTGAAAATAAATAAGATAAGGTAAAACTAGACTGTGATTCAATAAGCCTACAAGGATGCAGATGAGTTCCATTATTAATGTTTTAATCATAATACAAATACTATCGCATATGTAACGTAACTCCTGTGTCAAAAAACCTGTGCGTTTAGGACAAAGGCCACATTTGATTGGGCGGATGAGTGGAGGATAGAGAGTAGAAGTCTTACCCACCCTGACCTTTGGCTCTGCTTTAATCTGATCAAGGGTCAAGGAAGGGTCATGCCAATTGTAATGACTTCCTCCTATTAAAGTTTGATATACGCGGCGTTTACCAGCACAGCCACTATGTCATGATTTCAGCACTAAATCCTGTCAAAAGTGATAGGGACAGATTTAAAGAGATGACAACATTGTGTACTTCTGCTTCTAATCAGTGATAGTGGCTGATGAAGCACACAAACACATGTCCAAAGGTGCTGCGGTGATGCATAGCGCTGTGATGGTGTCAGATGGAAATTGCAGGATGCTTTCATTGTTGTAAGTGTCATGTATCTCGAAGCCCTGATAATAATGATATTTTACCTTTAACGATACATTTGTGTTCAGTCATGCTTAATTGTTGCACACTATTCATTTCTTTCTATTTAATTTATATATTACATTTGTAATCTGCTTAGTAAGGTAGTTGTTAAGTTTAGGTATTGGGTAGGATTATGGATGTTGAATAAGGTATGTAGAGTTAAGCTTTACTAATACATGGATAATATGTGTGTAGAGTACTATATTATCAAATAAGTCTACTTAAGTGCTACTTTAATCAGATGTTTCTTAACGCAAATGATCATTTTAGACTGCTCTGTAATTACTTTATTTAAAGTTTTAATAATGTCTTTGTCATACTTTAACAAAGTTATGTATGTTAATAATACTACAGTACATGTAAAGTAGGTACTTGTTAATCATTTCAAATGTAGTGTGTTATTCAATAAAGTAAATACATTTGAAATGTGCTGCAATCAACTTTATGATTACGCTCTGTAATTACACATATATATGAACGTAATGTAATATGATTTTTTTTTAAAAATATTTAAATTATCATTAATGTATAATAATGATATGTTTAAATGCATGCTACAGCTTTTAATAGAAAAGATATACACTTATACAATGCTTGTTAGTACATTCGCAAAACAAATATAATCAGATAAAGTCCAGCTAAATACATTTTATATGAATTAAAATTACTTGCATGACTGCGTTTTTTGTGCGTGGAACGCAACTGAAAAATATATAGTGTTTTTTTGGGCTTTTTTTTTCCATTCCACGCAGATCAGTAATGTGCTTCAGCATACTTCGTGATGGGTTCTCACAAGATCTTCCTGCGGTTTGAGTATCTCCAAGTTATTTTTAACGCTGACCTTATTTTACTCATGAATTGAAAAACCCCCAGAACAAAAACCCTTAAGAAAACCCATGGTGAATTGACGTCACGGTTGCGGGACTCTAAGCGGTCCGAAGTTGAACTAAAACGGTTTGACGTTTCTAGGGACACTTTCAGACAGTGCTTCTGAACCTGGGGAACTTATCAAAAGTCACGGGTTTCAAAGAATCTTTTATATAATAGTTAATCGTTTCATGTCATTTGAAGCATATTTAGTGCTGTGTTAAATGTGGACAGAATCGGGAATTGGTTTATTTAGGGTTAAATGTTTAACCCATCCTTCTGATTGTAACCCAACCTCTGGGTCAGACCTTCTGATTGTAACCCAACCTCAAAATTGGTTCTGTCCATATTTTACCCAGCCCTTGTATCTTTTAGAGCATAGTTGCTCCGAGAACTAAATTATATTGCTCGTGTAAATCATTGTAATGTGTTATTTTGGACAATGTGGGACAAAAGGGTTGAGAACCACTAAAACGAGAGAGAACTTCAGAGAAATTCTCGTAACTCTCCAATAGGTGGCGACAACCGTCGGCACCGGCGGAGAATCTGTCGAAGCCGCCAGCCAGTAGATGAGGTTCATCAGACGTTCAGAGCAGGCCTTTTAGTTCTCGGGCAGCCCGCGATGTCTCATAGTCGTGACCGATGGTTTACGCACACGTGCGCGTTCACACACTCTCCACAGCTGGGAATAAAACCGTGCCGTTCTCCGGTTCCGCCGTTTGAGAAACAATAACCTGCTCCCCGAACGTGTGAGAATGCGAAGGCTGGACGTGCATCAACAACCCCAGCTGGAAGGAACAAGTGAATGAGACGGAAAAGGAGAGAGAAACAAAGAGGGGGAGAGGAAGAGGTCATCTGTTTCCCCTCTCTGTTACACACCTGTGGAGAACAAACACTCGCGGAGCGGTTTCTCGGTCCTGTGGGAAAACTGGGAAAGAAACTTTCCGCAGTTGATTTCCGTTTTTATTATAATTTAGCTTTCGCGGGCCGGATGCAATGTATGCGCATGAGCAGAAGAAGAAAGGAGCAGGCCATTTAACTTTTAAGTCTTGATGTTAGGAGAAGATGGGAGAGAGAGAGAGAGAGAGGGAAGGAGGAAGGTGGATACGCATCGCTTCCTGATGTGTTTATACTTCTCACACGCTTTTCTTCCTGTCCTGGCTGTATTTAGACTTCCTCTTTCACTGGGGCTATTTTGAGGCCTTGTTGTTCTCCTGCCAAGACGCACATCCACATGTGTTTGAAAGAATACTGACTCGGAGATTAAAAGCTATAGCCGCTAAAATGAAAGAAATCGGAGGGATTTTGAATCGCCACGTCAAACTAAAATGATTGGGAAATTGGTTTGGAAACAAGTCGTGGGTTGTGTCAGCCAGCTCACATTCTTATATTTAAAATGCAGTTTCTAATCTGGAAGTTTCAGTATGACGGTGTATCTTTAGCGTGTAATAGAAATAAAATTGATTGAGTCACTGGCTGACTGCACGTTATTCTTAGGTGGTGTTTAAGAGAGAGAAAGATCCATGAATTAGGCAACTTTTTATTTACTTGTTTATTTATTTATTTTGTCCGTCTGTCTTCTCACTGAGGACATTCCCATAACGTGACACAACCATGTCTTCCTGTGATTCTCACTCTTGATCCATACTATCTCTTTTCCTGTTTATCATAATCAGTCTGAACTAACATTTAGTCATCAGCAAATGTCCGTCGCCTGCAGTTTTACACAGTATCACTACACTGGTGAACATTAGAAGTCTGGATGAAAACTTATATATATATATATAATTTGATTGTCTGCTTTTTGTTAATATTTTAGTAACAATACTGTTTCATTACTGTTTTTAATTACTAGCAATGCAGAAGCATTTGAAAGCATTTGTTAGCTACACTGTAAACTTTACATTGACTCAACTAAAACATTTTATGTAGCGGGGTGACTTATTTTAAGTTGAAACAACTTTTTTTACAGTGTAATATTTTAAAATTTAACAATACGTTTTTAAAATGCAAAGTTGCATCTTTAATATTGTTACATTTTAATGCGAATTAATAATAATCATCATTATTATTTAATCACAAAGACATTTTATTTGTGAAATATGCATATTGCAATTTGCAAGTTCACATTGCATTTTCCAAAAATAAAATAATAATTCTTACACTGATTAGAAAAAGCAAACTTTTAAATGAACTGTTTTTATTCAAGTCACAAATATTATTTCATATTACTGAATCAACCCAAATATATTAATACAATGAAATCAAGTAGAATAATTAGTTTTTTAATTTTTTTACACTTCTAAAAATCTAAAAAACCGCCATAGCATTTGTATGGTGACTATCGCTCCTATATGTAAAGCTTGAGGATCATCTGGTGTTACATTAGCACATATTTTAATAAACAGTTAACAAACTTGATCCTTCATGTACAGTAATGAAGAGGACAGATCTTAAGATTTCCTTTAGGGAGGTTTTAGCCGCATTTTGTCCTTTGTCCAAAATTGGTGGCCTTTGACCTGAGCTCTTAGCGCTGGACGTAACGGTTAAAGTTAAAGACTTAATCTTTCTATTATAAATCGTGCGCTGCGTTTCATGATTGCAGACAGTCTGAACAGATGTTTGTGTCAAACCATTTTCTGCATCGTTTAAAGGGACACATTCTTTATTCAAGAACATTTGCGGCAAGCCCCAACAAATGAAAGCGCGACCCGCTAAACCCGCTTTATGTGGCCCACAGCTGAAATCGTATATTTTTCGCCCTTTCTCTCTGGGTTTTGCGGACCGCTCCTCTCTGATGGAGGGGCCGGAGGGGCCGTGTCCTTTGCACCCAACTGCTCTCCCACCGAACAGACACTAATTACTGCCCTACATGTTTGTATGTCTGCAGGATCTTCCGACGACAAAACAAAAAACCACAACAAGCATTTTCCACTGTTTTTACAAAGCTCTGATGTTATTTATAGGGCTGTTTATTAGTCACTATGAGACAGAGTGAGACACAAAGAACGCAGCGTATACGGACAGGGTTTGAAAATGATGTGCATGTGGAAATAATCATTTTTAGATCGTTGTTTTTGGTGTCGACCGGCAGATCTTCGCTGTTCGCTGGTGGGATATTCTGTAGGTTTGCTTCCTTTGTTCGCATGCTCGTTTTAAAGTCTCAAGGTTGCTTAGGGATTGTCATCAAGCACTTTTGTTTCGAAGGCAAAAAACAGTGGAAGGAAGCAGTTTGGACAGGGAAGAATGGACAATAGTGACACATTGCAACAATGAATGGTAACGTTTTATGGTAACAGTTTAGTGAGCAAATCTCACCATAATTTTTTTTTATTAGCATGCATATTACTAGCATATTGGCTGTTTATTACTAGCATATTACTACATTGTGCAAGCATATATTGGCTTCCCTTAATCCACTTCATATTTAAATATCTACTTTGCATCGCTACTGCCTTACTAACTGTTAACTAACATCAAATTACGAGTTTATTAAGAGAAAGGTCATAGTTTATTGTTAGCTGAAAGTGAGAATTAATTCCCAAACTAAACAATGTAGGTCACATTAGTTGATGCATTAACTAACAATAATCAACATTTGTTATAATATTTATTCTTCTTTGTTAACGTTAGTATATATTCAGCCGCATGAAGCAATATTAACGGATATAACTATACTTTTAATAATATATTACAGGGTTTGGGCATTGGGTTTTAAAAAGAAGCCACTCTCCGATGACATTAAGGCCTTAAAAGCTTCCCAGTATGCTTGTCTTGTTTTCCAGTACAAACGTCTAAAGATCCTTAAATCAAGATGCATTTATAAAGATGCAGTCTTGTTTTCTGGGAAATTTATGTTGTTTATGCTTCAAACAAGAACAATTATCTGCCAGTCGTGTCAGGGAAGGGCCATTTTTCTGAACCTGTTTGTTCTTGCTTTAATGATAATCTCACTTCATATAGTAGTAGTATAGTATAGTAAATAATTCACTATTAACTTGGACTTTTCCCTCAAAAAACTGTCAATTTGCACATTTCTGATAGTAAGGTAGTTGTTAAGTTTGAGATTAGGTATGTAGAATAAGGTCATGTAGAATAAAGCTTTAAAATGTGCTTAATTACTACAAATACTGTAAATGGCTAATATTCTAGTAATATTCATGCTAATAAGCAACTAGTTAAGAAACTCTAAAATAAAGTGTTACAGTATTTTATCTTGCATTCTGTATTTGGGACTTAATGCCAAAATGTATGAATTTGAGGCCTAATTTAAGCATTTAAAACATAAAAATACGCGACTGCAGTGCTTATAATTAACAAAAACGTATAATTCTTGGTGTGAACCGATCTTAATTTTAATATCTAGTGCCTTTGATTACCACTGAGAATTTTCTCCATTCGTTAAAACAAAGTAAAGGATTTAGCGCTTCATTTATAACAGAACATGTTCGTGAAGTCAATATTGCTTTGAAAAATAGTAACTGTTTTCAAACAGGTTTGCCATTGGCTGGACAAACAGATAGTCCCTCCCCCGAACTTACGGCATTAGTTGAGTCACACTCATTGTTGCTTGGGATGCACAAATAAATACAGCAATGTTTTTAAAAAGTAAAGTGGAGTCATTGTTTACTGGGCTCATTCTTCCAGTGACTTATTTATAACGAACTCACTAACCTGGAATAAGAGAAAGTATTTTAGCATCCAGAAATGCCACACACCACCTGTAACTCCTTATGTATTTTTTTAATGATTTTTTTGATTGTCTGCTTTCAAAAACACATGTTTGTGTATCATGAGTCCATGTCAGGTATCACGTTTGTTATTCCCGAAACGAGTGTCTGCATCCCCACAGACTCAAATCGGAATGGACCAGTTATTTGGCATTCCTCAAATTTATTAATCTTGCGCCGACATGTTTCCACATTCCCGGAAACATGGATTACTCATCAGTGAGCACTCATGCCGGACCCTGGGTGGCTCCTTTCCCTCCAAACGAACAAACATGTGACCACAAACACAAGTGTAGACCAAACATCAGATGAGCTGGAAAACGTCAGTGTTTACATTGTCAGAGAGAGCAATGACGTTCTGGAACTGTTTACTGATGATGTTGAAAAACATGTAATTAATCAGCCCCGCATCGCTCCGCGCTTGTTATTATTTGTTGAAACGTGCCCGCTAAAGCGTACTGTTAATCAAGGATCATGTCGCTGTCAGAGAGCTCGACGGACGTCGGATTGGCCGACGGGGTTTATGTGTGGGCCTTGGGGTCACAGACGTTTCCAGGGAATCTTATCGCATTGGGAGACGTTGCGTTTGTCCATTTCCTTTGTCCCTTTGGTCAACATTTAGTGGCTTCTAGGAACAGCCGCTGATGGAACTGCAAGGGTGTTCTGCGAAAACAACAACAGCATGGAAAAAACTAAACGAAACTAAAAATGACGTCGTAATGCAACAGTCTACTTTGGGAATAATTTAATCTAATTTGGGTTTTTTTCGTAGTTTGCGCTGGGGCGGTCAAACCAAGCCAGTCAAATGTTTATAGTAAACGTACAAAGTCACAACCCATGTACCATTAAAATAATAGTTCACCCAAAAATTAAAATTCTAGAGTCATTTACTCCATCAATTAGTTCCAAATCTCTAAAAACTTTTTTTTACTGCCGAACACAGAGAGAGATGTTTTAAAGAAAGTTTGTATCCACACTGTTTTGGGTCACCATTGACTTCTGTAGTAATTTTGTTTTCCACTATGGAAGTCAACGTTCATTAAAATACCTTACTTTGTGTTTAGCGTTCACACGGGTTCAGAACTACTTGAGGGTGAGTAAATGATGACAGAATTTGCATTTTTGGGTAAATTATTCCTTTAAAAACAGTTTTACTATATAGTAAAAAACAGAAAGCGCCGTATACATTGCACGCAAATGGCTTGTAAAGGATACGCTGTCTATTTGTGCTGTGCTAGTAACAAACGTATAGAATGCGCCACAAACGTGTTTATTAACAGAATCGCAAAGTAGATCGTAAGCGAAACGTTGAGTGAATCACCCACCGCTTTAAAACAGATATTTGTTGGACATCAGCAAAACACAAACCAGGACACAAATGGCCGAATAAGCAGTTTATATTATAATTTTATTTTGTTAAATTACATTTAAACGTAAATGGTCCTTTTTCTATTAAAGAGTGCTAAAAGAGTGTACCGTGGATCACCTTTATGAGGCTGTCCTTGTCTGGAGTGAGGTATCTTTATCTGTCTTTAATTGGTTAGGCTCAGAATCCTCTGCAGTTGTTGTACATGGTTAAAAAAAACCACTGAATATCCATTCATGTCATGCGACAGATAAGCAGTAATAATAAGCTATTATCCACCAAAAGGCAGATTCATCACACGACAAAATCCTATGCAAATGAGATTGGAAAAGCGATTTGATTTTATTAAGTTATTTACAATAAACAACATTGAAATATATTAAATATATTTCAATCTCCACCCATGATTGTTTTATGTTATGAGGACTGATCACTGCTAACTCCAACCCTTCTTTTTTCGTAACTTAAATAATTGAATGCACCACTTTACAGTCCTTTTACATTTAGTTCACGTCACCATTGCTATTCCATCAGTCCCTATTTAGCGTTACTGAGTAATACTATTTCTGGTTGGTGTTTACCTGGTATCTGTGACCATCTGGATATGTGCAGAAATTATACACAATTAGTGGTGTTTGCTAAGGCAAACATCACTATTACTGTTGCTCATACAGTGGGTTAGTGATTTGAACAAACTCCTCTAAGTAAAAAAAAAACTGTGTGCATGAGACATCAAATCGTGTGGCTTGTTGAGGAGTGGTGTGCTATTGCTTTTCTAAGCGGTCTTACTTTAGGTTTTCACCTGTTGGGCAAAATCTTACACCGGCTGTGTTGTCATGCACCCTGAGGCCTGCTGTATAATAAAAGTGCAGTTAAAACCTTGCAATTCTTAATAATTACCATATTTTCCAACATAATGCTTGTAAACGGGAGTAAAGAGGTTGATTTGATTTGATTAAGATATATCCAGCTGTATTGTTTTGTCATTGGTGCATATAAATGAACAACCTGTACTCTTTCTTTGTGTTGTATCAATCTGAATGAAAAAGAAGGAATGCAGTATGGTATATGCAAAAATATGTATTATCTATATGTACAAGGGCTGTCCGGAAAGTATCCATCCGTGTAATATGACAAATAGAGACATATAAGTAGGCTGTAAAACAAGCAGATATATTTTGTTCATTATTAGGAGCTTTCGAGTCATATACACTAATGAACCACTTTTTTTTAAGAGGGATCAAATTAACGTCACGTTAGACTCACAATTGCAGAACGAACAGACTACGAGGTTTTTAATTGCGAAATGTTTTTCTTTGGAAATTGCACAGTTCGTTTCGGAGAGAAGTCAGATTAAGAACCAAAATTTGTTGTATTGCTGACTGATATTTAACTGATATTTAATATGTACAGATGTGACCGTTTTGTTTGATTCATGACCAAAATTGAATCCTAAAAAATGTCTGACGAAACACGTTTTAATAAACATCGAAGCCTGTGCCTGCATTTGGTGTTTGATGCATATAACTGTGATATATATGAGCAGCGAGTGACTGAAACGTTAGTCATTTTTTTTTGCACAATAATGATTCTACTACAACCAAAAAACAGATGGGAATTTCCTCAGAAATCCTGTCACAGACATCTGTGAGGGAACATATAGACACACAAAGCCTTTCCCAAGCTCATTGTGTATAAAAATGTCACTCCGTTTGTTTCCTGTAAGTGCATTATTATTTATTTCCGTTGCTTGCACCAGCTATAATTATATTTAGTAACGTTTTGTAGCACTTGGGGCGTTATACACAGTTAAGCACGCAGTATGTGCCTGGAATGCACAAATATTACCTGACACAGACCGAAAACATGTCAACGCCGACACTCAGACGGTTGCAACATAACAGGACTAATCCATCCTAAGACCGTGATTAACCTGAAACTGAAAAAAAAGTGAAACAAAACAAAGTCTTAAACCAGTTTCATGCAAACAGCGTAAATCGTTCGCCAAACACATTGCCCACATTGAGAGTTGCTGGGTGTGTATTTGCTAAAGCATTACGCAGCGAGCATTCTTACTGCGTCTGATACTGTAACGACAGTGTAAATAAAAGTGTTTGCGAGGACAAGCCTAAAATACATTGAGGGTGAATGAGAGATTACTAAATAATAACATTTATGCAGCGTTGGTGTTCTACATGATGCTATTTTGAAAAGTACTGAACGTATTTTTATTGTAGCGCACAAAAAGATTCTGGTTTAAACCTGCTTTGTAAAATAAAATAAAAAAATACATTAAAAAATAAAAATTTTAAATAAATAAATGATGCATATTTTGAAAATCTCAGTACAGGTTATCTTGTCTTTTAATAAATAAATAAATTGTAAATTTTGTTGTCATTTGAGCGTTTTATTGGTCTAATTTTTTATTTATTTGTTTATTTATTTATTTGTTGAGTGATACGGGTTGCAAAGCAATGATCAAAATGAATAATCATGCTCATTTAGAAAACAAAGTCTAAGTCAAAGAGTCAACAAGTAGTTGAGCATAGAATTAATCAATCAATCATTTTTTTTATTTATATAGCGCTTTTAACAACACAGGTTGCATCAAAGCACTATATTAAGGCAATTTACGACTGACCACCGCACAAAAATGCACAATTTAGATCAACTGCACCCTGCTACAGAGAGCAACATCCAACGCATTTACATAAGAAAGGGTGAAGAGGGATTGCGGGGTGTTTTGTCGGGAGCAGCCGAGACCTTTAATTTACCGGTGTAATACTTACGGGAGAGGCACATTAAAGGTCAGCGTAATGACAGGAGAGACGCTAATAGACTGGCTACGAGAACAGGAATCCACAGATTGGTATGTGTCTGTATCAGGTGAGACTTTGTGGCACTCTGCAATGTCGACATGCTCTGAGTCACTGTACTAATTCACGCTCATAAACGTGCTTTTAAAGAAGCAGCCTCGGGATGTCTTGCATTAGTCCGATAAAAGCATATCAATCAGCGCTATCTCTGACAAAATCAGGTCTCATCGCTTTTTATTTGCCTTTGACTTTCAGGAAGCAATTTATGTGTGATGGTAGAATGTCCGCGGGGCTGTTTAAGAGCGACTAGGAAGAAAGCTGACATTCATTTAATAACAGGCTCTGGACACAATTCCGTTCAACTTATACTGAGATGTCAACAGGCTAACAAAGGAAGAGCTAGTTGGGTTAGACATTTGACATCGGTCTAGACATGTGAGCCCTCAGCGCGCAGGAAGAGCACCTGACAAATAACAACAACATCCCATGCAGACGCGGGAAATGTGTGGACAACGTCAAAACAGAAGAACGTGCAAATGAGTTTCTGTTCTTTGTGGTGGACGGACATGTGGAACACAACAGACATGTGACCTGAGTGTTTCATAAACTTCAAATCTCACATAAGAGGAGATCTGACTGTGAGATATGTATTCGATATAATCACATTTATTGTTGAACCTTATGAAACAAATAAATACATTAGGTAATTTTTGAATATATGTGAGTAATTCTCTTGTATCCAAAATAAATGTTTTTGTCTACATATATATATATATATATATATATATGAAATATCTTATGCTTATATAAAATATATTTATATATAATATAAATTGTATTTTATATATATATATATATATATATATATATATATATATATATATATATATATATATATAATATGTGTGTGTGTGTAAAAAAATCTTAATATATACTGTGTATGTCTTTATACATACATAATGAATATACACAGTGCACACAAGAGCAAACAATATTCATATCCAACTTTAGTAACCTACATTCCTACTCAAAGTAGTGCAGAGGTGAAATGCAGAAAAAGATTTATTATTAATTTTATTGAATAAATATGGGTTATACTGGTAGTACGCTTTCTTTGTTCATGATTGGGGTTTAGTTTGCTTGCAAAAGAGGTATGTCTTCAGATCTTAAGTCTTAAGCCTTACGATGGTCTTAGCAGTTTGGGTGGAGTTTGTCAGCAGACAGGAAGTTTGTTCATCAGACAGGAACAGAGAGAGTGAAGGTTTTGGAAGGTGACTGTACCTTATTGGCAAAGAGCAATCAGGTGCCTCTGATTCAAAATTACTTGTAGTGTGCAAAGAGCCTAAACGTTATTGAAAAAGTTATAATTTTTAGATAAAGAACACATAATTAGATTTACTTAGAACAGGAAGTGAGGCAGGAGAGAGAGGGGGAAAATTGTAAAGAATCACAAGACAGACCTGAACTCTGCCTAAAGCTTTCGTTCTGACTCAAACATCGATTTTTAATTGCTGAATATTATTTTTAGTTGTAATAATTGGTCATTCATCACTATTACGTTTCAATAGGTTATATATTGAGTAACATAGTATAATTTTGCTTTTACTGTTATAATTGGCAACGCTTTATTCTAAGGTCCAATTCTCCATGTTAACTAACTATCGACTACGACTTTGCCTCAATAAGCTCCTAGTTTGCTGCTTATTATTATGAAGTTTAAAAATGGGGTGATCTAAAATACGGTCACGCAGAATTAATATGCGCTCCATAATTACTAATTAACAGCCAATATGCTAGTAATGTGCATACTAATAAGCAAAGTGAGACTCGTTCCCTGTTACCTCTTTAGCTAGAGTACTTTATAATTGTCATATTCAATTTTAGTTCTATGTTTACAGCTAAAATATACTGGTCTCGTGGAGCTAAGTAGTTCAGCTCTGTTTTGGGAAAACGTCATATTGCTATCAGCGTTTTACAGAAAAAATATCGTTTTTGGCACGAAGCTCAAGGGATCTGACTATATATAACGTAGTGTGGTTGTAATGCCATTTAGCCATTTTTGCACAAATCTTGGGATGGTTTGAATGTAATTCTGTTTTTCAAATGTGGGAATATTACAAGGCTAACTGAAACTTAGTGGTACTAAAAGAATATACTTTTTCTGACGCAAAAGGCTCCATAAGTAATTTTTGCTAGATTTAGATAGCAAGATAAAAACAAAGAAGTGAGAAAACATTAGCATTTCAATTTGAAAACTGGACAAGTAATTAATCTTAATATATAAATGATGCGATAAAATCTCTGTTCTTCAAAACTCTTTAAATGTTAATACGAACGTTCTGCGGAGCGCATCTTTACGTGCGAATAATACGGAAAGTCCTTTGAACAAAATGGAAAGGACTGACAAAACCTCTGACCTCCGATTATACAACCTGAAAGAGAACACACACACAGCTCTCTTTCTGAGAACAGCGCCAGACATCAAGAGTTGACACTTGGCGTGTGTGTGATATCAGACTCGTCATCAGCGTCTAGCGCGTCTGTGTTTGGCTGCTGCCTGAATGAAGTAAGCTGAGGTAAATGATATTTTGTCTCTGTGCGTTGTCTTTTGATTGTGGGGTCTTTGATGTGGACGGAAGTGTTTTGGACACAGAGGCCGAGGTGGGGGGGGGGAGACGACATGTGACAACACTGGCAATTTAGACTACAGGTGTGCAGAGCACGCTGGGGAAAGACAGCAACTTCAAAAACACCTCTTCCTCTCGGGATGAAAGAGGGCTTCATTCTAATTGTACAGCAAAGAGAAGACAAAACAAATAAAGGAAAGATAACTTTCTAGTGGCTGTTTTATACAGCTTGGCCCAATAACCACAACAGAGCTGGACGGAAACTACAGCTATACGAGCAAAAGACTCTTTGCTTTACCTCTGAAGCAGATCTTTTGGAGAAAAAAAAAAAGATAGCGACAAATAGTAAAAGAAAACGCGAATATGCAGAATAACAATATGTCAGAAATGTAAAGAGTTTATCTGCAAAGGCCGATAACTGATGCATTTTCAAAAATCGTGTTTTTTATTATGCTATCGTGCTTTAATTGTTTTACTTTTATTTTTTACGTGAATAAATCAGTTTGTGCGAGATTAATTGGTATGCGTAACGAAAAACCATGATTTTTAAGTAAGTTTTAAAAGTTTTTTTTTATAAATTATTTACTTGACTTTTTTGGAAAATAGGCTCATTTTCCAACTCCTCCAGACTTAATAAGTTGAGTTTTACTGTTTTGGAATCTATTCAGCCGATCACCGGATTTGATCTTAATTATTAGAAAATCTCAAAATCTTTATTCCCCGCCAGTCTTAGTACACAACATAACTACAGAAGAGTCAAGTTTTAAAAATACTGAAACTCTTTGGTGATTTTTGAACGCGATGCTACTGGTCTAATTGGATTCAATGATCTATGCTAAGCTATGCTAAAAGAGCTATCCCCAGACCCGAAGAACGGCTGAATAGATAAAAACGGTAAACTCAATTTATTAACTCAGGGGGAGTTGGAGAATGAGCCTATTTCCAAAAAAACGTGGAAAGAAATTAACTATTTTTTAAAATTAATTAAATCATTTGTGGCCCATTATACGCCACCAATATTTGTGTTCACCATTTTGTTTAACCAAAAATAAATACAAAATTAATTTGTCCCTGAGCATTTAGTTACTGAAATTACAAATGACTTAGAGATGATATTTATGTTTATGTTCTCGCTTTTGTCTGCTCGTACATAAGTGTTTTGTTTACTTGGGAACCCAACTTAAAAGTCATTTTTAATAAAAAAAAAATACAGTCTATTAGTTTCTATTTCAACATAATCCCAGCAGCCTTTTGGTCACTGCTGGTGACTGACATCTGACAGTTACAGTAATAAATGTTACATGTAATAAACCACATCTGCTTTCATACTGAGAAATCAAAAATGAATTCTGTAGTACAATCAATAGAGACTGGACTGTTGTACCGAAATAATAAGAAAAGTAATCAGACTAAGAATTGCTAAAATATTCCCTCCCTGTTTTGCAGCCGTTAAGACCGTAGGGTTTATAAGGTTACGCCAGCAGCAGTACAAAATATCTGCACCCAGACGTCAAAACACATATTTGCTTCATTCATTTATTATATGAATCATTTGAAGAAAACAGTGCAAACAGTCAGTTGAGCAAGAGGCCAGACAGATGTGTGTGGAAACACTGCCACATGGTTTATGAAATAAATCAACTTGTTCATCTTGTTTTAGGTCTGAGGTTGTTATGAAGACAAAATTGATAGAAATATTTTTTTTTTTTATTTAATTACACACAAAATAAATAAAAGCACAAATGGTTATTTGACGGTTGTGAAATCAAAAAATAAGAATAAACTCCATTCGGACAAATATTATTATATAGTATAATATAACGACCTAGAT
This sequence comes from Puntigrus tetrazona, assembly GCF_018831695.1. Lineage (NCBI taxonomy): Eukaryota > Metazoa > Chordata > Actinopteri > Cypriniformes > Cyprinidae > Puntigrus > Puntigrus tetrazona. The sequence goes on along the minus strand of NC_056714.1, from coordinate 1,796,311 downwards.
GGTTGATAACCTTCCTAGAAAAGAAAATATTAATCATTTATATTACAAAAGTTGCAAATCATTTAACACCTACTATAATGGTTCAAGATGCAGGGAGCATCTTTCTTGAGAAAGTATGTACATGTATATAATAGAGATGGATTTAGAAGGATGTATAAAATTGCGGTAGCACTTGAGGTAACATTTGTTAACTATTACTACTATTTTTGCTTCAAAAATTCTTAATTTGTAAATTTATACAAGGCATATGACAAGGCATATGACATACATGACATACAGTTTCACTTTTTAATTTCTGTCTGATAGCGTTTGAATGGATTGAGTGCTTGATGAACAGATATGACAGATATGCTTTTATGCGTTGTTCTCAGCTTCTTTAAGGGCTTATACTTTACACATTGACATGGTGCGTGTCAGGGCAAAACAATGCAAACAATACCAAATATGTTAATTCACTTTTTTGCTATCTATCACCCAGAAATTATGCTGAACTAAACCAACACATCAAAACAGATGGCTTTTATAACTCACAAAAGACAACAAATTAAGATGAAAGAGCACATATCGGTGTGTCCGTGCCGTAATGTTCAAGTTTTATGCGCTTGTACTGGAAATGATGATAATGCAAAGCTGTAAAATGAGACATCCCATCCCCATAAGTCCCCAAGTCAACTGACCCTTTATCAGATCCATGATGTCTTTCTGACTCACGGCTTAGGCTGGAAATAGTTTTGGGGAGCGGAACCAAATGGTCCGGTAACGTGTTTTGGGACTTTCCAGCTTTCTCGTTTTTTTTTTTTTTCCATTCAGGATAGATTGATCCACCATGAAAAGAGACATGGTCAAATATGTCCCACTTTATGTCCCTCATTTGGGTCCCACTTTATATTACCTTAACTACTATGTACTTACATTTAAATTAATCACAAGTACAATGCACTTATCATGTATATACATGTTTTACATTGTACTTATATTTTTAAAATACCTTTATGTAATTACATCTGTAATTAACTTCTCTAATTATTTATAAATACACTGTTGACCCATCTCTTACACCTTAACCAACCCCTAAACCTACCCATACGACCAAACCTGTCCCTAACCTTATCCCACCTCAATAGCAGCATGTGTTTTACAATAAGATTTGAGCAGAATAACTACTTTGTACTTACATCAGAAAATAAGTGCAAAGCAGTTAACGCCACCTAATACAAATTTTTGCCCTTATTTTCTTCGGACAAGGATAAGTTGTCCGACAGATTGTCTGGTTTATTTCCGGGAGTCAGAGTGCACATGTTTTTATCAGCTCATCAGGGAACAAAGTCAAATTTATAAGGTCCATTTAAGAAACAAACCACAATGTAGTTCCTGCATAGATTTGATAACTTTTAAAACTAGTACTTTTTTGATTTGCCACTTTGTGGAATTGCTCTATCAATAATTTCAGACTTACTAAATGACCAAAAAAAGAGAACACGAAGAACTGCCTGGTTGTTTCACATGTGTGCCAGGCAGTACGTTGTCTGGATTTTACTCAGTCAAACAACCTATAGTGTCTATTGAATTTCTCAGTAATTTATGTTTCTGAAGAACAATTGTGTTACATCAGTCCGAGTCTTCCGTTGTTGCCTGGAGCATTGCGCAAGTGGATGTTGTCCAACTCGAGAATTGCAGAAGTGGATATCGTCCAATTACTGTCCAATTATCGTCTATTACGCATGGGTCGTAAAAAGTTGCGGTTTTCAACCTGCGCTGCTGCAGCTCATCAAAGATGTACAAACCTTTCAAAAGGTAATCAAGCAATGCAGCTTAGCGTTATGCATCTCGAGTGACATCATTAATTTGTCTCCGTGTGTTTGAGCTGTAGGAAAAGAGACACGGCCCACCGCAGGTCAGGATGACAGGGTTCCTACACTGCTTTCCATTTCCACATCAGTTAAGAGGCAAGTGTGGTTTTCTCAGATGCCAACCAGCCTTTAATCAAGGGTGTTTCTTTCATTTATGTGCCCCACCACCCCACTAATACGCACACAGGCTCTCTCAACGCTATATTTCCTCTAGATTCCCTTCCCTACCTGTTGCCTGCTCCTTTCCTCCTCCCAAACCTGGTTCTGGGTGGTCTGGGCTCTGATTCTTGGCAGCGAGTTTCTGGGGTAGTTACAGGACTTCCTCCTCTGCCTCTTAGCTTCCTGTGGCATTACGCTTCAAAAGACCTCACAACACCCACACACGAGATGCACACAAGGGACGTTTCTTCCGTCAACGTTTGGGGTTAACCGCTACTCCTCAGCGCACCCCGTCCCCTGCGAATCTGTGGGCCGCCGCCCAACCCTGTACACACAGTGGTCACAGGATGGCCTGTAACCAAACACACATGCAGCCGCTGCGTCTAACGTTAATGTTGTATTTCATGTTGCGTCCCTTTCTATTTGTGCTCCTGTTTTAGCTCCATAAGCACTGCGTGTGACATTTACAGACTCTGGCGACTGCTTATACACAAACTAGATCTCTTTAGCATCTCAGTTCTTTGTTTTAAACACCTTTGGGAAATCAGATTTTATATATGAAAATCTCCTCTAGAGATGTCAACAACTGCGCCAAGATTGTCTCAGATAGGAACTCACCCATTTCTCATCAAAGTTTTGCAGTTTGCTATATGTTTAATACTCTACTCACAAAATCATGCAATAATTGTTAATATTATTTGTAAAGATGTAAAGAAAAAAACACATGCATTGATGGCATTTTTCAAAAGGGATTTACTGAACAGTCTCTTTCTTTAAATAAATTCAGTTATAATTAAAGGGATCAAATTTATGCCCTAAAATGTAGGGTTACAATTAGACCAACTTAAATTTTAAATATAATAATCAACGCTAAGTTTGCAAACAGCTAAATTGCACTTAATGCAGTTCATGTTAACTTCTAAAAAGATAGAACTTCTATTTATAGTTGAAATGCATTAATTTACACAGTGGCTTACCGTATAACTTGTTTCATAACAGGCTTATTTAAACATATTAAGGCCCGGTTTTATAGACAGGGTTTAGCCTAATCCAGGATTAGGCCATGGTTCAATTAATACATTAACTTTTCATGAAATTGGATGTTTATAACGTTTATAATATCGGTGTCAAAATGACATTTATCGATTTATTAATAATGGCAAAGCTGAATTTTCTGCATCATTTTATACAATAAAGATTGTGTCAAAGCAGCTTCTCGGTGTTAAACAGAAAAATAGTGTGTCGATAATGCAAGAGGACAATAACAATGAGCCAATTTCCAGTTAAAGTCATTTTATCGCTGATTCAGGAACGTCGTCATTCTAGTTAATATTTCTTCCAATAGGGTCTCTGTGTTGCCCACTAAGCAAAAAGCAGCACTGACAAGGAAAACACATTGGGAGAAATGTCCAGCTGATACCATCTGGTTTAATTTCAGACTGCAACACAAGTCAGATTGTGCGGAGGAATCTGCTTCCTGTGGTCTTGTTCTGATGGTCGTTGAGGAATAAAAATAGAAAAAACGTCTCATGTGTGATCCTTCAGAAATCTATCTAATATGCTAATCTGCTGCATTTAAATATCAAAACAAAAACATTAAATAGAATTATCCATGTTGAAAATAGGTAATATTACAACATTAAAACATTAACAAAGATGTAGTTTACCATAATACACTACCATTTAAATTTTTTAGGGTGGATTGATGAATGGCAAGGAATTAAATTGCTTTCATTTACATTTCTGTATGATAATAAGCACTAATAATTCTTATTATTCACTTAATTTTAATTAATAGTTGAACAGCACCAAATCATTATGTCAAAATTATTTCTAAAGGATCTTCTGACACTGCCTGCTGAAAACTCTGCTTCGCCATCAAAGAACAAATTACATTTTCAAGTATATTCAAATATAAAAACTTTAAAATTATTTTATTTTGACCACTAAGCGTGTATCTAAAGAATCTTTGAAGAAAATTTGAAACTTAAAGCTGCAATCTGTCATTTTTTTGTGTACAGATATTACTAAATGTTAATAATAAGCGAGTACACTATGAATCTATTTTTCGAACCGTGTTTTTCTGAATCATACGGTAGGCCAGTAATGAGTGTTCATATTTGGTTGATCAGGTAAGCCCGTACAGTTTATAACAAGCATTATGTCCGATCTGCATTAAACCCGGGGAGCTAGAAAATACATTCCACCTTGGCAGGCAGTGAAATGAATAAAATGAGTTTTTTGCAGAACTGTCATCTCAGCTAACCATTTTCAGCTCGCTTTGGTTATGGTTTTGTGTTGATATAGCGTCTCCGCTGCATTATGACGCATCACATGTGAGCCGTGCACGCCTCAGTTTACTCAAGTTTTGAGTCGAGAGCGATCCGTGGGAGGATGTTCTGCTGCCTTTAAGAAATGTTAAAACATATCAAATTTTAATATAAAATGTGGTCGTTCTTTAGAGCAGATTGTTCGCCTGTTGCCGTACCCGTGCCTGCTAACTGTGCTGTTAGATGCAACTGAGTCATAGTTTTCTATGAAAAAAACTTCCGCTTTTCTGCAAGCTGAGGGAAGGATTGAGGGGCTTGTGGGAAAAATAAAATAAAGACAAGCTATTTGAGGACCTGAAGTGATTGTGATGTCATACGTCATCAGCACAGTTCCTTCTTTTTCACACGCACAGACTTAGTTAAAGTGTCTGCACAGTAATCACAACACCTTACTTGGAGTGTGTAAATGGGTTTGACGTCAGAAATTCCCCTTAATTGCTTCACAAGTCCGCATTACAAACTCAACTGCATCGCCATGCCAGTATACGTTTTTACACATACATGTATCGCTGCACTCGGGCCTAAAAGCAACCAGGGCACAAACCCACAATCATTAGCAGGTTTAAATAAAATGCGAAGTGAAAGTGTGAGAAAGTGAATTTTGAGATTTGTCCAGGCATCAGTAAGCAAAGTAATTGCATTGTGGTTTGATTTGAGGAAGTGAGAGTCATTGTTTGTCATTGGAGATTTGACGAGGAAATGTTTTCTGCTGAATTCAGATGTTTGGAGAAGAATTAGGTCGCAGATTTCCCATCATGTCTTTGTCTTGTTTTTAGAGACATACAGACATACAAACTCCCACAATCTTTTGTTGGTCAGGATCGACATTCCTGTCAAACAACCGTATTCCTAACTCTGTGCTATATTTTTCTCTCACCGTAAACAATGTCTGACGCCAATAGGGAATAGTAGCTGAATAATAAATGTTATTAGAACCTTCCAGCCTCACACTGCAAAATAAAAATTTTTATATGTTCAAAAAATAAAGTTATAAATGTATGTATCTGTATGTATAAACTAGAAATGTATGTATTTATGTTAGATATATAAAAAATATGCATTTGTCAGTTGTCTCACACATTTTGCTTGTTAAAGTTGATAAATTTTTTTGTAAATTAACACTTGATTAAAACTTTTAAGGACACTTTTTCTAACATGCTTATATATATATATATATATATATATATATATATATATAACATGAAATTTTCTACATCAGTGATAAAAAATGTTTATTGAGCTGAAAATCAGCACTTTAATATGATTTCTGAAGAATCATATGACACTGAAGACTGGAAGTAATTATGCAAAAAAACAAAAACAAACAAACAAAAAAAATCAAATATACGCGTCTTTGAAAAACATAAAAAACCTTACTGACTCAGACTTCATATACATGTACTTACGTGTGGCTCAAAGTAATGCTGCTTTAATTTGTTGGAAAAAAATTCATTCGTTTAAATGAATTGCAATTTATTTATTTTTGGGGCCAACAATAAATATCACACTTTTTTCCTAATTACTACATTTACCACTAAAATGCAATTCAGTGTAACAGTCTTTTCAGGCATATTTACAACAAATATCATTTTATGACACGTTAAAAGATGAACCACTTTCACCATAAATACTAATTAGTTATAATTTTATTTTATAAGTCAGAATAAGCATGTTGTTCAACCAAATTTTGACATTTTATTCTCCAAAAACCTATTTAAAACCTTAAAAGAAGCGCTTTACTTTACTTACATTTAAAGTGCTTTAAAATCGCTTGAATTTCCTTTGATGCGGACGTCTTTGACCATAAACTTATTCAGGAAACTGAATAACCAAGTGACCTTACACTGAGGCGTAATCATTTCAGGCGGCAAAAACAGGATTCTCCTCAGTCTAGCATACGTTTTGCATATAAATGCAGCTGTGTAGTGTCTGAGCCCATATAAAGGTGTTTATTGCGTTTCAGCTGGTTTGAGAATGGCGAACTTGGCTTTATTGAAAATGCATGTAAACTGTCTTCAGGCAGTCAGCGAAAGAGAGGGTGAAGCAACCAATAGATCAGGTTCTGCGTGAAGCCTTTTGCATGGCGTGGTTTGTTCATGTTTTATGCAAATGACTTGTGAGCTGCGCTCCATCGCCGAGAATAACCGGATCCATCAACACTACAAACAGTTAGCAACAGATAATGCGTTAACTGCTTATTAAATCGTGTTTTTTCCAGTTGCTGTAGGTTTTGGATCCTGTGGTCTTCGGTTATGCATCATATCTATTATTCATGACTAAACCCATGACTGAATCATTCAGGTGTTGATTCAATCTTCTGCTGATTTTCGATGAAGTTTTTGAGGCGCTGTTTAGCAACTGCCCTGCGAAGTGTCTGGCGCTCTTGATGAATGCGCAGAATTGATTTGATATGTCTAAGAAGGCAAGCGGAAATGTTTCTGGAGGCAGTTTCGCAGATGGTGATTGGTATTGGAAATCTCTGAAAGTTGGTTGATTGGCTGTTACCCAACACACCAGCAGCACACAAGGAACTGAGAGATTGAGGTTACTGTCCACCAGAAGCCCTTTCACAAACTCAAAACACACTGACATTCATCTGATTTCACACCGCACAACCAGACATTATTTTCCACAAACTCGTGTGCGTTCTTGCAACATCGAAACTGATTCACTGAGAACTTGGAATTATGTTCCGTAAAGTGCTTCATTGTGAAGTCTGTCTTTCAAACCCAAAACAATCATTTTATACCAACATATAGTATTTGGAATCTCTGTCTGTACTATAAAACATGGTAACCTGTAATCGTTAACTTGCAGAGCTATTTCTACCTGATTTAACCCACATGTATTACCTTTTTTTTTGTATCAATTATTGATTTGGGTTGATTCATATTTGACATGGGAAGTAAAACAGTTATAGTTATATGCACTGAGATGTTATGTTTCATGTTTACCACTAGTTTATTTTACAGCATGTATACGTAAATACACTTTTGAATGTTAATAACATACAGCTTAATGTCTTCTTTATTTTTCTTTATTTTGCATAGCTTAAATATTATAATACAGTTATAGGTAATTTTTTTAAAATCATAAATATATTATATATATATTATTTAAATATTTATAGACACACATATAGTATTTTGAAAATATTTACATGTATGTTAATATAATTTATATTGCATAGGCTATGTTAAATGTTTAAAAAAACACATTTTCTTAAATATATACATCCATGTGTGTGTATTTATATACACATAATAAATATACAGAGCACACACATATATTATGTAAACAAAGCGTTTTTGGATGCGATTATACGGTGTATATTGTTCAAGTTCAATGTCAACTGTAAAATAAGGCTAAAAACTAATTTAAGAAATACTTACAATATACAATAAAATGACAAAAACAAACAACAAACATAAAAAACATCCCAAAATCTAAATAAAAAAAAAAGAACCAAAACTGAACATGTATCAAATTTTAAAATTTGAACAAAAGCTATAATAGTACATCAATAAAAAGCGGTGCATCCGCCCTTTTCCCTTTGAGCTCTTTAATTATACACAGCCCTGGCGGTGGTGCTATGGGTTCCTGTGCTTGGGTTATCTGGACTGTATAGTGAGAAAACTTCTGGAATGGTGTCTCCATTCACCGTTTAGTTTTTCTCCACCAATTCTCTGATTCAATTAGACTAGTGGTACTGAAAAAGGGAAAAAGATAACAGTTATTGGGTTGCACTCGTCGAGTTTAAATTTCCTTTATTAGTTTCTCAGCTCTAATTAAGCTTTGAGTCCTAAAGATGGCCAGTGAAACAGATATGGATGTCTAATAAGCTTACTGTCTCCCTCTCAGTTTACAAGACTCTTTTTCTTTTTTTTTAGAGCCTGCCTCGGTGTCAGCCGAGAAGCGACCTGTCTTCACGGGTGAAGATGGCGACATTCCAGTGAAACCTTCTTCTGGAAATCTTTCACACTCACTTTCCTCCTAAACCGCTGGATATATGGCAAAAAAATTTAATCAGCATCTTTTGCCTTGTTTTCTTCTGCTCGGCAGAAAGCCAATACATTTTATTACGCGTATGCTTAATAAAAAACCAACAGAAGTCACGAAAATAATCCCAATGGATCTCCTGGAAAAGATCTCCTGAATAACTGAAGACAACTCAGTCAGCGATAATATCAGAGCTCTTAACCAGTATCTCGAGTTCTGCTTTTCAATAAATTTAGATTCAATATTATTAAGTATGCAGTTGAATAAAGTTCCTAAGCCTGGGCCTCCAACATACACAAATAACCAATATCTGTTGATTTTTACTCTGTGTTGGTGACAGAACATTTGCTCTGTGACTCTTACCTACAGTGTATGTAACTATAGATGTCCGTCCTGGCAGCCAACACCTCCACCCACGTACCTCACATAAAAAATTAAGAGTTCTCACTTACACATAATAACGCCCAATCGCTTTCTCATCAATAAATAGCCAAGATGAAAGGGAGAGGAGACAGTGAGATAAAGGTGGTCTGTATCGTTTAGATATAAATTCATTTAACCTTCTTACTTCATCATACTGAAGAATATGGCTGAGCTTTGAATAGAATAACACAAGTCTTTATGCTACTTCAAACTTTGCCCTCGAGTACTGTATGTACTTAGTCAAACCATATATGTACTTTTGGGAGAGGAACTGAAACTACAGGCAAATATTTAGAAACATTGTGAAAGTGTCCTTTACCAAATCCTCCACCTCCACTTATGAATAAATCTCAGAGATATGAGCAGAGACATTTGATAAGTACCTGCAACCTCGCCTGATGCGCTCAATGGAATATTCTTGCAACAGGACCATTAAAAATGCTAAGCGGTTACCACATAAATAATACTCTAACTATGTCTATTCTGTACATAGTTAGAGTAGCCAACTCTTGGAATATATATGGGTCAATGGGTGTACCATTCTACCATTTTGAAGACATTAATACTGTTATTCAGCAAAAACATATTGAATTAGTAATAAATGACATTAAAGACAATTTCTCTTTCAAATCAATGCTGTTCTTAAGGATTTTTAATTCATCAAAGAATATATATATCACGATTAACCCGCCGAGACTGAGACACTCGACACGTGAAATGAACTTAACTGGATTTAATCCCAAAATGGGATCCCAAAGGCAGGACAACAACCGGGTAAGGGACAAAAGCGGAACTCAAAACACAGGACTTAAATACACAGGGTAAAATTAACAAGGCGCAGCTGAAGACAATGATATAATTAACACAGAGGAAGGCAGGGGCACAGGGCACATGGCACGAGGCGAAAACAATAACAAGTGTTCAGAGATGTGACAATATATATATATATATATATATATATATATATATATATATATATATATATATATATATATATATATATATATATATATATATATATACATATATATGTATATATTCTTAAGACTCTAGCAATCATGCTGGAAATTCTGCTTTGCATCACACAAATACATTACATTTTAAAAAATATATTAAAATAGAAAACTATTATTTTAAATTCTAATAATACAAAACTGTAGGGTTTTGCTGTGATAAAATCTATGTAATTTTAAAAATCTTTAAAATCTTTAAAAAAACATCAATACATTTTAGAGACCATACACTTTTGAATGGTGGCGTACTCATTTGACTTTTAATATTTAGTAATGTTAGTGATTTAACTGACATATGAAATCAAAGCTTGAACGAATTAAAGCTGGATAATGCGCTACTTTCTTCTGCTTTATAGCTTAATGTAATATACTCATAATTCATTTGCAGTTATTGAAGGCGAGCTGAATAACGACACGCTGTACTCAGAAGGGCCAAACTTGTTTCATATATGAACAAACTATAGGCAGTAATTGAATTGAACAAGAATCAAAACTGAACTGAACTGAACTACTGTCTTGATACAGCTGAAGTTTACGTCTTCCTTTCTATTACTTTCCTTTAAATGCTGTCAAACTGCTTTGATTCGATCTGTTACGTATAAATCTGTATAAAAATAAAGGTGAATTTACTTGGTAAAAGCTAGCCTTATTATTAGCCACTTTGCTCACTGGTTCCTCAAAACCCATGAAGAAATCTGTGTGCTGTTAAAAAATGTTTTAAAAATTGAGAACCACTATTTGTGCGCGCTCATTCTTGCTTATAGTTTGAGCAACTTTACAGAACAGCTATACACCACAATAATCTATATCTATGGCTTGTGGCGCAGGTCATCACTCATTTTCCATTTAGACTTGTTTGTGTCCCATCTCTCCTTCCTTTCTTCTAACTTTGTCTGCGGCCGGATTATGAGTAACGACTCGCTGTCATCTGAAAGTTAGTCACCTCCACCGGACTCCACCGCCCCTCGCTGGAGAAAAGGGAAGCCTTTTCTTCCCTCTGCCTCAGCTTCTCTTTTTGCTGCAGCCTAGACCCCAATAAACAATGCCTTCTCAGAAATTCGTATTATGGGGCCGCAGATCAAAGAGCGGAGGGTAACATGAGTCCATGGAAGCGGGTAAACAGGCTTTTAGCGTGCTCAATGCTGCTCTTTATGCTGGCGGAGAAGGCATGCCCAGCGAGGAAGACTTCAAGTGACACGTCTCTGTCTTCACTGGCCCATTAAAAAAGCGAGTTGCGGGGAGGGTGCTTGATTTCACATGAGATGTGTAAGGTACCGTCACAAAGATGCTTTTTAGCATCTGAAGTGGAATAGTGAGAGTCTGTGGGAGAGAGAGAGAGCGTGGGCTTGTCTTATTGCTGATGGTGCTGGTGCATTCTGGGAATGCTGTAAAGATCATTCTACAAAGGAAATGTGGTAGGCTTTGAGAGAGGGGAACCATAGAAAGAAATAGAAAGAGAGAGATTGTGATGGAAAACCTAAATTACCCAGTCACAATCTGGATGTTCAGCCACGCGCAGTAAATCAGAAGTGCGTTTATTTGGAAACATGTAAGCTTAGCCACTGCAGGGCGATGCATTTTGGAGAAATTAGGGAATAGTTCCCACAAAATGAAAATTCTGTCATTAATTACCCACCTGATGTCGTTCCAAGACCTTACGTTCTATGGAATGCAAATTAAAGACATTTCCTGATGAATTTTGACCCTGCATAGAGAGCAAAAACCCTTACATGATCAAGGCCAAAAGTAGTAAAGGCGTCATTAAAATTAATGTAAATCATTGGTTTCATCTGTATTTTTATGAAGCTACTGACCTGATAATCACACTCATACAAAAACTAAAGTCTACTGAGACTAAAGTCACACTTACACAGACCAATTTAGAAAACTAATGAGTATGACTGTTAATAAACTGCTTATTTTCAGTATATTAATAATTTGGAGTAAGTAGTTAAATTTAGGATCAAATCAATAGTTCTAAAATATTGTCATCATGCACAATAAGGCATTAATATGTGCCCAAAGTACTATAAAAACCAAATATGCTATTAATATGCATACTTAGCAACTTGTTATGATGGTGAGAACTGGTCACTTAACTAAAGTTGTCAGCGGTTTTTGCGAAGAGATTTGATTATTTAGCAATTCCAGTTTGAATCATTCAGACAGTTCACACTGCTAGATACACATGCCATGTCTGCAATAGTAACAGAGATGTTTTATAAGACAGAAAACAAAAGGAGCACTGAATGAGAGACACATGCAACTACAATCCATTGCATGGGAAACAAGATGTTACTCTCGTTTGTCATCTTTCATTTGCCAATCTTGAAACATTTACTTATAGCTTGTGTAGATTGGAAATGTCTGTATGGAAAAAAAAAGGCACTTTTTTTTGAAGAGGGCTATACAGTACTGATAAAAGATTTTGACCACAGTAGAAATATCATTCAGAAATTCTGATTCAGACCTGAGGCGTATAGAATAACAAGGCTTAGGAGTACTCTCTTTTGACTTGAAGTAAAACAGCGTGGGTGTAAGTAACCACCCAGAACACCCTAACGACCACTAAGCAGTGGCCTGAAACCGTCGCTAAGAACACTTTAGCAGCTGCCCAGCAATATGCTAAAAGCAGTCCTGAACTCTGTAGAAACCAGAGCTGTCCTCATTCATCTCAACAGCAGGTCTTTGGCTGCCATGAGACACCCTTCAGAACCTGCAGCGTACTGCCATCTTTGCTCATGGACACGTTTGCTTTGAACCAATCACCTAAGCTATAAATGCCACAAAAATACACACACTGTCCCAGCCCCTGTTGGTGCTACGAGCCGTCATCACAGACAGCAAAGAAATGTAATATTTTACACTTTCAAGAGCCCTCTATTTTACACTCGGTTACTCAGTACCAAGTCCCAAATGGTTTTCTTGGGGTTTTCATTAAAAAAAAGTTTTGCAGTGGTTTTCAAGAAGTTTGCCATGGTGACCAAAGTATGCTACTTGGTCTGAATGTAACTCTCTGTGAACTGTGTACTTTATGCACATCCATTAAAAAGCCACTGTACAATGGACTTTTTGCCCACCTTTATGTACACCAAGATAGTCTGAAGGGTGTTTTGTTAGTTAGCTGAGACATAGTGGGACCTTTATTTCTCTGCAGTTTTTAAAGACTTACCTTGAAGATCATAACATTTAAAGTCAATAAGATGCAGTGTCTATTTTACACTAGGTGCAAATAGCCGCCTTGTTCAGCAGAGGCTATTTACACTAACTCCGCCCTGCATCTTTTGAAATTGGTCTAGTCAACAACAGAAAAGATGGACTTCAGTCATTATCTCCAGTGGTACAGATGCTTCTACAAAAGTGTGTGTCAGCTCCTTTTGAAGAGAGAATGACCTGGAGTTCAGATCTGCCTTTGTCTCCCTTTTCGATTAAATCACATCAAAACATTTAGTTTTAATGAAAGTGAAGTGAAATGAAATGAGAAATCGTTAAAGGGTTGGGGAAAAAATCAGGTAGGCTTATGGGAGTGGGCGTTTGTCCCAATAAGGTGTACACTTTTGTGAATTTAAATAAAAATGTACATTTACACTCAACAAGTTACTATTGCATACTTTTTTATAATGCATACTGAGGTGCAATATTTGCCACTATTTGCAATAAGTAGTATAAATAGCAAAAATGCTGCTATTGTAACATTGTGTAAATACAATCCATTGATGTTTGGCAAGTGTAAATAACATCTATCGCTTATGGCTGGCTATTTTCACTCAGTGTAAATTGCATCTAATGCTATTTGAACTTAATGTAAATAGCCTCTATATATTTACGCTCCAGTGCAAATGGCAGATTTGCCATAAAATGATCAGTAATGCTTTAGTAGGTAGGGACCAATTCTCACTATTAACTAGCTGCTTATTAAAATGCCTATTATAAACGTATCGGCTGTTTATTAGTGCTTGAAAACACATGTTCTACTTGTGACCATATTCTCGTCTAATCCCTGCAATACCTAAACTTGGTAAACAACTTAAACTAACTGTTAATAAGCAGCAGATTAGAAGTCAGAGTTCGCTTCTGAGCCTAAACAACCACTTTGGGCCTCGAACCCGAACCCAGGGTGATGTAGTTATGACAGCTACCAGCAGAGGCTAACTGCCCATACTGATCAGCCAAACTTTGGTACCAAATACCAACTTTTAGTCCAGCATCCTGTTACTTCTTTGGCCAAGAACTTTGGAGGAGCAGGCGCAGCTGTGTCTCATAATGTGTGGCTACATGCTTGGCTTAAGGGTTACTCCATCCTAAAATAAAAAGCGTTGCTATTAATCACGCACTTCCATGTCATTTCGGTAGAAGTATGCAGTTCTGTGTCAGCAGCAATGAAAAACACATCTTGTATTTTCGCGAACAGCATATCGCTTCCATTACTGTCAACGCGGAAGCGTGTATTGGCGATTATGAATCATTGATAAAGTTATTATTTTGATTTCTTTCCTTACAAAACCATTCTCATAGCTTGTACGTTATGGATTTGAACCACTGACAATGTCAACATACCTCTTCACCCCTTAACAGTGCAAATAGTTTGGCGGTCACAAGCCTCCCAGTTTTGATCAGAATATCTTAAATTGTGTTAAGAAGACAAACAAAATGCTTTCACTGGTTTAGACGACATAGGGGTAAGTGATTAATTTTCATTTGGGATGGAGTAACCCATTTAGGTAACATGTACAAGTGCACACAAATCAAGGATGTCTTGCAAAACAAGAACAATACAATCTTATTTATTAATCCCAGTCAATCTGGTAATACTGGTAACACATGCTGAAAGTCTTTTTGTTGGCTCTTTCTTTTGCCCCTCCTTTTTCTTCCCGTTACATTCAGTGTCTTTTTCCCAGTTGCTTTTCTTGTCTGAGGTTCGGGTTTCCTCTGTTTCACCGCGTTACAGTGACATTCACTTGATATTTGTGGCTCAGTGCTTACACAGGCACTTTGCCTCTGTGCTGGATTAGGGGCCGGTTGTCAGACTACACGTCTTGGCATAACACAGGAGCCAGCGTGGTGGGGTCACAGGGCAGTTTGGGTTGCTGGCGCTCTCTTTAAGGCCAGGTGTCACCGAAAATCCCAGCACTTCAATAGGGGATCATGCTGTCATGTGTTTAGACAGAGGCAGAACAGCCATGTCTAAAATCTTGAGAAGAAGCCGAAGGGTAAGTCTGAATCCTTCTCTGACCCCAGAACTACTGTCACGGTCAGCTGTTACAGGAGACACACTGTTTTTAACAGCGGTGGAGCGTCTCGGAGTGTCTAAACGGGTTTTGTTTGTGGGTGTTCTTGCATTAGCACCCTCTGAACTCCTGAAGTCGTATTTTTGGTTGAGGATTATGACAGCGAAAAACACACATCTTTAATAATGTATCGATCTGCTTAGCAGCTTTAAATATAAACAGAGAGAGGAGTTCAAAGCCGGTCTGGTGGTGGAAATCAGTTTATTGAGGAAAGTGTAAATGATGGCAGCTCATGTGTTCGCTATGGTCTGTTTTGCGATTCAACCAAACACAGGAGCCACATTTGCCACGTGATAAATGTCCTTTTTGCTCATCTTTGTTTGTGTATGGTGAAAGTGTCCGGGGGTGTGCGAGCTGTTAACATTTTCAGTGATTGAAGGACATACTTTTCTTCTGTATGAACTCAGGTTGGCATGTTGTGTACAAGAGTGCAGTTTTAGCAGCAGGAGCAGCCATTTGAGTCAGATAATGTGTGTGTGTGTGTGTGTGTGTGTGTGTGCTGCAGTTTTTGGCCTACGGGGTTAAAGAGACAGGAGAGAACAGGTGTTTCTCATGTTTGAGTGAAAGAGTTCTTGGCATAACCAAAGGAAAATGTTTGTACTAACACATGAAACATCTGACAGGAATTATTATTAGTGTCATTAATGTTAAGCTGCACATTCTGAGATTGTGTTCTCTGTAAATGATACATTTGGCCAAAGACAGGTTAGCATAACCGTTTGAATAGCCCCTTCATGTCGAGACTGTGTCTATAATGCCTAAAAGTCATTCTGTGGACTCTAGATGTTAATATATCATTTATTTAATATGTAGATTTACTGTTGTCATTTATTTAACAAAATGTTCTTTTGAGTCATTAAAAATTAATTAAAAAATACTTTAATAAAGCCTACTCAATTTGTTTCTTTGATGTTATTTTTTATTTAGGATGTTAATAATTAGTTATTATTTTGGAATATTTCAAATAGAGGATATTGTTTAATGTTACAGAACAATGAAACCAGACAAAATTGACGCCTTGTGATGGCATTAACCGTGACCAACATGGGAGTCTCTGCTGAAAGTGCAATGGATATTGGTATTGTTATCAAAGGGAGAGTTGTCCATTATCCCAGGCATATAAAGTGGTATTTCAGAAACTTATCTCAGAGCTGGATGCTTCAAGGCTGTTAAGCAGAGTCTAGTGACTCAGTTCAAAGGTTTAAAGAGAAGTGATTGATTCAGTGTTTGAAAGAACTTGACTTGTTCGCAAAGCAAAAAGTCAGAATGCCTCACCTCCAGGTGTGACTTTTAAAGGGAGATATGGACAAACTTCAACATGGGGAAAGAAGTATTAGGACACCCTCTTCTTTAGAAGAAAATGGCACTTTGAAGCTGTGGCAACAAAGACAAATAATTTACTAATTGTATTCCATCTCTGTTGCAACATTTTTGGAAAGTGTCTAAAATGACTGTACCCATATGCTTTACAAGTCATTGGTGTTTTGGTGATGGGTTTTGGCTCAGGGTCTGCTTTTTAAAGTCACACAGAGATGTCCAGCTGGCATTATAACACTCTTAGGCAAAGCAAAAAACAGCTGGTTCTGTTAAAAAGGCAACCACTTTTCTTCTTCAACTAAATTAGAGTTTTACAGTTTTTACCAAACTTTGGGGTGATGCTACTGGTCTAATTGATTCAATGATCTATGCTAAGCTATGCTAAAAGTGCTATTGCCAGACCTGGAAGTCATTGAATATATTCCAAAACAGTACAACTCAACTCATTAACTCTGGTGAGTTGGAGAGTGATTCTATTTTTTATATATAAAGTGGAGCACGTTCCTTTAAGGGATTGTGAATGCTATTGTAACTGCTGTTGGCAATAAAGCAAAGTAATTCATCTTTAACATCTGTGTCTGGTATTCATACAAATCATTAAAATTATTTTAAATCCACTCATTAAAAATATTTAAATTATTTTGTGTTAAATCAAAACTATTCCTTTAAGTAGTATTATTACCATAGCTCTCCTGATGAAAACAAGATTTTGTGTAAATTGTCCTTTTTTTCATCTAATTAATTCTAAGCAGATCTGAAGGTTTAAGTCGCATGGGTTTTCAATGGATAGGCAAAAGTTTGTCTTATTAGATCAAAGAAAGCCTTGTGGAATTTGGAATGGAAAGGGTGAGTATGATGAGAAAATTGACATTTTTAGAGTGAACCTAATTAAGCTTTAACCTAGTTAAATGGGCACACATGGAGATTCATTTTACATTTGTATTGAGTATACTCTTATTTTAGAGATGCTTAAAGCCACTCGTGTGCGGATTCTCTGAATCACAATTTACTCAAATAAAGTCTGTGTTCTTCAGATACAATCCAGAGTGTGTAGTATGTTGTGTGCCGGTGCCCTGCTAGTGTCCTCTGTTTATACAGTGGGACACAGGCGCTCGTAAATAAGGAAGTGGCCGTGCGAGATGAAAGCTGCAGTCTGTTGTCTGTTCCTGCCAACCTCTTATTAAAAACTTCTTTACATATAAACAATTTAGCTTAGCAAAACACAAAGCATACCCTTGCCTTTTAATTTTACCTGTTTTCCCCTCATACTCACTTATTTGCTTTGTTCTTTCCTGATATTTGTAATGTTTACTCATGGTAGATGCGGCAGGCCCTTGCCCGATATTGCAAGTTCAAAAGAGAGGTCTTTTTAGGCACTGAAATAGTGTATTAAGCGGAAAAAATCATGTGCATCGATGATTTTACATCCTGCTGAGCGTAAATTAGGTTTTGTGAGAAGGTTTTCTTGCTGTGATAGCGATCGGAAAAATTTGCTAAGAAAATCACTGATACTTGGTGAACAGGTTTTTGAAAGTAAAAGAAAAATAAACTGTTTCATCTTATTTAGTTTTCACATGGCAAATGTGGTATGGGGCTTGTCGTTTCCTCAGCTTTATGCAAAAGAGCCTTCCTTCAGTGCGAATATCAAAAGAAATTATGAATAATTTTATGGCACTGAAAATAATCATGCGATAAGAGATCTATCTTGTTTCTTTTGTTTCGCGGCGGGGCAAGACTTGGGTGGTGTGCAAAGAAAGAATATTTCAGTTATTTCTTTTTTTGTATATATCACATAAATTAATCTGAGAAAGAAAAGCAGTGAGATGAGTTGTTAAATGTGTACAGTAGATCCCAAATATTCTCTAACATCTCAGAGTACATTCATAATGTAAACCGTTAATTCTATATTTAGTTAATTCATGGTTTTATCTCCAGGGCGTGGTCCATTTAAAGCTAACTTAAAAACTCCTCACTTCATATTCTAAACATAAATTAATAAATACGTTATTATTTTTGTCCTTACAGTGCATGTCAATGGTGTCCAAAACAAACATGTATCCTGCTTGCTTTCATTGAATGGACAAAAAATAGATGTATTTCCCAATATATCAACTTTTTTTGAAACAGGTTTGAAATGGCATTTGGGTAAATAAATTAAATTTTACTTTGTGTGAGCAATTTCTGTGAAATTTAGTCTTTTTGTCAATGCACACATAATAGCGTCTCGGAAAAATTAGAATACTGCCCTGTTTATTTTCTTACTTAACATTTAATGAGCAAAGAGACGTATCTGTTGCTTTTATGTTAAACTTATGATTATGTCACAATTGTAACCTAAAGAAAATGGATATCCTAAAGAGGTTTGGTTCAGTGTAGCAAACTTCACAGAGACAAATGACAAGTTAACCTCCACGTGCGCACACACACACACACACACACACACACACACACACACACACACACACTATTAGGATTCTACTAGGATGTGTGTTTGTATTGTATGTTTGACCTATATAGGCATGAAGGAAAGCATCCATTGGAGCTCACCTGCCTGACCATAACAAAAATCACCTCTCTCATGAAAGCACTCAGTTTTCAGGCCTGGGCGAGGACTTTCTTTGAAGTGACACTTTATCTGTATGTATGTGTTGCAGGGAGAGTGAAGAAAGGTTATTCATGTGACATAGAAATACATTCTTATCCTTTCTATAAGAACAATATAAAACCTCCAGGTAAATGTCTGCGTCGCAGGGATTTCGTGTGGCGTGTGGGAGGGATTTAAGGAGCCCTTTTTGTTGCAGACTAATGAATGTATTTTGGATGTGTGTGTGTGTGTGTGTGTGTGAGAGAGAGAGAGGTGATGTAATCACAGGTGCTACACTCTCACACAAGGATTGTTTAATGGAGGGAAAATGGAGGTTCTTCCTCCTGGTGACAAGTTCTAGATTTCCTCTGATGTGTGTGGCACAATGCGTGTGTGTGTGTGCTGAGTATCTGCGTGGGATTCAGCCTTTTGCTCTTAGTGATTAGCGTGATTAGTCAGTAATGGAGACAGTGAGGACGGGAAGGACCGCGTCACACCTGTCGAGGACAAGTGATCCAGTTAGATCAACTCTAAACTTCCAGACGATATCTTTCTCCTGGAAGTGTCTGTCTCCTCTGGATGTGCTGATAGGGATGAAGGAGATGGATGGATGGTCAAAGAACTTGAAAGAAAGGGAAGTGTGTTTCTTAGCTGACAGAAGAGTGATGCACGAAATGAAAGAGAGGGTGGACAACCTCTGGTTGCCATCATTAAATTAAAAACAGCAATAAATACAACAACAAAAAAATATAATTAGAATTAAGCTCAGCTTTATTTATATTATTAGAAATATTTTTAATTTATATATATATGTTATTATATATATATTATTATATATAAGTATTTTTGGTTTTAGTTACTTTAGTTACTTTGTTACTTTTGTTTCTAAAAAGATTGGTTTGGATTTAATTTAATGATTATTTACTTCGATATTGCATGTTTTATGGTTTTAGTTTCAGATAATGATCATCTAGAATAAAGACGTTTGTTAGAAGATGGTTCCTTGCAGCGTTGTTCTGGTACATTGAAAAACACTTTTATGA
The DNA here is from genome assembly GCF_018831695.1 of Puntigrus tetrazona. Classification (NCBI taxonomy): domain Eukaryota; kingdom Metazoa; phylum Chordata; class Actinopteri; order Cypriniformes; family Cyprinidae; genus Puntigrus; species Puntigrus tetrazona. Next base: position 1,776,305 of record NC_056714.1, on the reverse strand, counting down.
AGTTTGTGCTGATGCAATTGCCCAAATAAATTTTTTTTTTTTGTTTAATAGATCAAATTAAGACTTCTCCCAGTTTCAGAAGACATTCTGCTCAAATTTTGTCAAATTCCTCAAAGGAGAAAATACATTTATAGCTCTATTTAAAAAGAAACTAGCATTAAGATTAACTTTAAACCATCTTCACTTGCTAGTAAATTTAGCAAATACTTCAAAATGAAGCTACAGCATTCGATCGAAGGGTAAAATACTTATTGAAGTAGAAAGATTAATGTAAGTAAAGACTGTCTTGTCGAACCTAATCCGATATTCTTAATGTACAACTTTAAAAATCATCCTCGCTTTATATAAACAACTGCCTTGATTTCTGTAAAATGAATAACTTTAGAAAAGTCAATTAAACCTATCTCGAAAAAACAGCTGATGAGTGAATCCGAGAAAGGCGGATCCAGAGGGTGCACGTTTCTCTCTTGCGTGTGTGTATTGCAGTAGCTAAGTGTGTGTTAGTTGTCATGCAGAGATGAGTGTGTGTGTTCTGCTCTTATCTTAATGGAATCTGAGGGTGGCTGTTTTGTTTAGCTGAGAGGCTGGGTGTGTTGGGCTCCATTACAGGGCCTTTGTCATGCTAACCCTCGGCTCAGCGCTCAGCTCCTGCTGAGCCAGCAGCTCTTTTGTGTCGCGCTGCTCTCTCAGCGGGGCTGTCTACGCTGCCACGGCAGAAAGGGGGCAGGCTGAGAGGCCCGTCGTGCCCCCTGCGTCAGGCCTTGAGTCTTGTGTGCTCTGCGGGGTCCCTCCTGATTAGCAGCCCCTCGACCTGCCTCTGTCCTGGCTCTGGCGTCCCCGTCCCTCCTTTAGTACTACGGCTCATCCGTCACCTACATCCTCCAGGTCTCCTTCTCTCTCCTGCCGATCCAATGTGTGAGGTCATTCATAGAAGCGAGAGAGCTTTTCTCGAACTAATTTGAGCGATTTAGGATAAAGTTTGCGTTTGGCTAGATGATGATGTGCCATTTGGTGCTCCCCAATCCCCTTCTTAATTCGGTCTGCTTAATAAAGCAAGAGACAAAACTCTTCAGGATTTGTGAAGAAGCTGGATGGTAGTCTGAGTGAGACAATAACAGGCGGCCCATTCGGGTGAATCTCTAAAACCTGCGAGAAAATGAGCGGCTCATATTTCACCCCAAAATCAGCGAAAACAGTTTTATTTGATGAAATTTTAGTCAAATTCTCTTTACTTTAGTCTACAGTTGTAGTGAAAAACATTTTTAGGACATTTTAATGATTGGCTCCAAGCTTTTTTTACTGTATGCTATTTTTTTTAGACACAGGATATTTACAGTATTTATTTTCAAATGCACTTTTCTATATAGTGCCTTTTATTTCTTTCTTTATATATTTTTCTTTCTTTCTTTATATATATATATATTTTTTTATTTATTTATTTATTTATTTAGAAATTCCCAGCCACAGGATATTTATTTTCAAATGCACTTTTCTATACTGCCAATTATTTATTTATGTGTATTTTTATACATGCTTTGAACATTTAGATAAATTTATCTCAAATCAGTCAAATCAAATTCTCTTTAAACAGTGTAAGCTTTTTATAGAACTTTGCAGACACATTTTACTTTACTGTAATGAAAAATTGTGACACTGTTTGGCGATATTTAAGCAGTTTCTCCCCAAAATACTTCAATCACGTAAATGGTGATACGATCTGAATTCAGCTAATGAAATTAAATGAAACAAACAAACAAAAAATAATACAAAAGTAATAAAAAAAAATTACATTTTTATTACAAAAACATCTTGAATTGAAAAATTTATTTATTTATAATTGATTTATTGAAAATATGACAAATTATGATGCACCAGATCGCACAAAAGGCACCTCGTCATTCTGAGGCATTGCTTTCATCTTTAAATCAGAGCGTGCGGCGCCAGATACAGCGAGATGATTGAAAGCTGTCTTATGAATCTATGACTGGAGTAACTGTGTTTGCAAATACATGTTGTTGTTTTTTTGCTCCATGATTAAATGTGTTGCCTTGATTATAATGAGAAGTGTGGTCTTAAGCTGGGCTGGACTGAGGGCAGATTTGAGGATTGGTGGCTGCAGACACTAAACATATGTCTCTCTCTGGAGGAGGCCACAATGCTAATTTAAGAACATTAGCATCCCTCGTCAGAGCCCTTTATGACCTGACCCACACAGGCGCGGGACACAGTCAATCAGCCGAGAGAAAGGACTGGAAAGGAAGAGCGAAGTCGAGTGTAAAGTTTTGTGAAAACAGACACATTTAAGATGCATTGCATATATATTTGTTATCTTTCTGTGAAAAAAATGTCGGGAATCAGCATTAGACAAGTAATGGTGCTACTTAGTCATGGTTGGAGCATTTTTAATGGAAATGAGATTTAAATACATAAATACACACATTCATTGACAGAATATTCTTCTTTCTGTTTTTATTAATGAACTGAACTTCAATGATTCCAGTACAAACTGTCAAATCAAATGATGATTGTTAAGATTAGATGAAAATATAACTAAACATGCATGTACTCTGCTGTAATTGCGAGTCTTAGGATGGGGATCCACATTTACTCAGGCCATTGGATATTTTTTACATCAGTTAGATGTAGATGAATAATTCATGATCAGAGAGACACTCTGCGTGTGGGTAATGAGTCTGAGAAGGAAATGTCACTGGGTAATCAGCATCTTTAGAGTCCCAAAAGAGTGTCGATTGTTTTCCTAATTTTACCTGAGAACAAGAACTAGAAGAACAGTTACAGTTTGTAGCATTCTTTTGCCAATTCAGATACCGAAATGTTGGGACAATATGAGTTTTACGACTGCTGAAGAGTTTGTAGTGCGTCTTTGATGTATTTTGTGTGTAATTATGCACCGGAGTCTCTCTATGGATGAAGGTCTGGACTGCAGGCGGGTCAGTTTAGTACCGGACTCTTCTATTATTTGTAAAAGCTGCAGTATGTGGTTTCCATTTGCTCTGCTTAAATGCAAGACCTTCCTGAAGCAGACATCTTTTATACGCTTTTACAAACATGCAAGCTGCCCATGCAATATTGCTTATGCGTCCCATGCCATCAATGTGGCTTTTGAATTGAATACGATAATATGCTGGTGTCCCTCTTCTTTAGCCCACCAGTGTCCTCTGATTTCCAACAAAATGGCAAATTTGGGATCATCTGATTATAGACTTTTCCACTCTGAAACAATCCATTTAAATGAGCCTTTGCCCACAGAGCATCTTTACATATGGCTTCCTTTTGACATCTGCAGGTGTGTTTTGACAGTGGTTTCTGGAAGTATTCCTGGGCCCATTTAGTAATGTCAATGACAGAATCATGCTGATGAGTGATTCAGTGTCTGAGGGCCTGAAGACACAGGCACCAACAGAGGGGACTTGAAGGCATATTTATGGATATTCCTATGTTCTATTATGAATAAAATACTGGCTTTTAGTTTTCATTTCATAAAAAAAGGTCTCAACGTTTCTGGTATTTGGTGTGAGGCAAAAATACAAAATAAAGAGTTTAAAGTCATTAATTGAATATGGCATAGCTCAAACCACAGATGTTTTAGAAGAAGGAAAAATATGGAGATAGAAGGAAAAATCTCTCACAAAGTATTGCATTTTCTCTAAAAATTTCTTGCAGTTTTCTTGCAAAGGTATTCCGTGAGTCCACTTACTCCCACATTATATTATTATCATAATGCAAAAGCATTTAAATAATTTGTGTAATTTCTAATAATCTAAAATCAGGGCTCCATACAAAACAGTTGGTCTTGAAGGCTTAATGAGAAAAAGTTTAAGCGAATTAAAACCTTTGAATTGTTCTTGATTCAGCTGGGACATTTTTTCCCCAAAAATCAACAATCTGTTAATTGGGGTGATAGAAGATCTCTTTTGTAATTGTTTTTTTATGTATTTGTACAGGCAACATAAACACTTTGACCCCAGATGTCTATAACATTGTTCAAGTCTAAGTATCTGTGCGTGGAGTCATTGGAGAGCCGACAGAGGTCAGTTTGGGCTCAGCGGCAGTGGAATATTAACTCTCATTCTTCTGGGGTGTAATTGCACCAGACATCCCACTGCTGAATGGGTGGAGTTCATTGTCTTTGTTTGTCTCGCTCTGGGCAGCTGCCTTGGCTGCAATGTTTACTCTTTACAACTTCTGTGGTATTTACAGTGGAGCCACTCAATGCAATCACCCGTTAAGCTTGCCACTTCACGCCCTCTTATCTTCCCACCTCTCTTTGTTTGAGCGTTGATTTCAACATTTCTGTCTTTCTCTCGCTCTCTCTTTTTTTGTCTCCTGTTTCTCTCTTCAGGGCAGGCATTTTGGGTTATGGGGGCTGCTCTGCTTCCCCGCTGGGTAACAACACTGATCTGTATACCTTGTCCGAGCCTGCGATTGTCCACCACTAATTGGGAAGAGACTTTGTGCGCGATCACCCATGGAAAGAGCATGGCCCGTCTCGGCTCATCTATCAGTCCAATCGTCCATCAATGAGTAATCCAGCAATCAATCACCCCAGCTACTCACATTCACTCACCATAGGAGACAGACTAAATTTTCTGTCTGGCATTTCATAAGTGGGATGTTTGCATAGTGGTCTGCTCACATAGAAAATCTTGCTTGTCCAGTGCTACAAATACATAATTAGAGTTTCTCTTTCAAAGCACAGACATCCTGTCTGTCTGAGCTCCAATGACCATCTACACAGAGTGTCTGGACTATCAGGACAAACTCTTAAAAATAAGACAAAAAAAACCTGTATAATAAAAATAAACAAATTATCCATACTCACATGTAACTCAAAGCCAACTTTAACCCTGCAAATAATTTGTGTAATTTAACAATGTTACCTTAAATGAAGTGGCAAATTATGTCATTATTTACATCCAACCTGTTGATTTTCTTTATTTTGTTGTTTAAGTGCTGGTCACTACTTTCTATACAGTTACAACAGATCATTTTTTGGATCATTAAAACTATTTTCATTATTATTTTTATGTACATAAGTACATTCTAAACCCTTCCATTTTTTTGTTTAAATTCAAACCAGCAAAAATTAAATGCAATACAAACACTTCATCATCAATGCATTTATAATATAATCTAATATAAATGCATTAGTAGAATAGTAAAAAAATATTATAATACTGTAACAAGATTTTAACAAGGTTTTTTAATTAAATTAAATATTTAATAATCTTCAATCATTTAATATGTTTTATACAATTTTATATTTTAATAAGTTAAATGAGTTAAAGAAAAATAAAAAGTCAAATCATCATTTTATTTATATATTTATTTAAAAACAATGTGCTGATTTGCTTTTTCCATTCAGTTACAATAAAGGAGGAAGCTTTCAAGATTCAAAAAGGATGCAACAGCAACATAAAGGTGTCTTGAAAAGAAGTATCGTTCATCACGAAAATTTAAATTCTGTCTGTGGCCATTGACTTTTATAGTTTCTTGCACAAGCAGTTGCTCTGGTTCGATTTACGACTGATCTCGTGGCATCTGTTCTTGAGTTAACAGCTCACTGGAGGAAAGATTATCAATAATTGGAAGCTTCACGTCTTCTTGGAAGAAAAGTAAGCCATTAAATTGCACAAACAATGAAAGAAATTGTATTTCTGATTATTCTTTAATAATAATTAGGCAGATGTAAAGAAATCATAGCACTTCACCTCTGACACCTCTCGGTCCAAACATAATGTGGACAGGAAATGCCAGAACAAGTAACAAGTGCTAGATATTATCACAGGAGGACCTGACAACAAGCGTGGGAACAAGATGCCAAAGTCTCTCCAACCTCAAAGAAAGTTATGGTAATGGTGGTGACTCATTCCTGGCACACCCACATTCCCAACAAGCTTCACTTTTCTCTGCTGCCCCGTCCACCCAACCACCTCTATCTCTCTCCACGTGGGCCTCAGGGTAGCCTCCAGGCCCCCGCTGGATGAGCGGCCTTATCTGATGCATCTGAGTTGTCACGCCACCCCCGTTTCTCCTCTCCTTCCTCCATTTATTTGGGATTTGTTTGTAGAACAGGCACTGTTGTTTCCTTCTCTATGCAAGCAAGTGACTTCTCATTTTAGAGCTGCTTTAATAAATTATCCCTCTCTCTTCACTGGCAACTTTTTTATGTAAATATCACTGTCCAGGTGCTTCTCTTTCTGCTTCATAACACACTCACATGGGTGTGTGGAGACGAACCTTTAGCTTTCAGAGGTGATGTTACCTAGATATGTTTTGAATCGTGGAGTTTAATCTTATTATTTCAATGAAAATTGTAATCCAAACCTTACCACCACACTATATATTAAATCAGCCTACAGTAATTAAATTCAATGCAAATATCAAAATCACGGTACTCATAGTTGCATTTTGTAATGAAGTGTACCTTGAACCTTTCATTTTTAAATAAAGTTATATAATAATTTCATTCACAATTTGCTATGCTTGATAATTCCAGATAATCACATCCAAAATAAAGTTTTTTTAACATAGCATTTGAGTGTGTAGTGTGTATATTTAGTATAAATATACACAGTACACATTCATACTGTAAACAAAAATCATGCGTGTACAGCGCTGTAGAAATCGTTAACAGCATTTTCACGGTTTAAGTTAAATTTACAGTTAAATACCGTAATTTCATTAACTAATAGAATGTTAACACATAACAACCTATTAAAGTACTGAAATTTGTTTTGTACCTTTAAATATGCAATAACCGACTGCTGAAGCGGTGATAGAAAGAATCACATGATGAACCGGCCATTACAAGCAGCTTTTGAATATGAACACACGTATAGAAGGTGCTCAGTGTCATTAACACAAACATTAAACACCATCATGTTAAACTGAAATGCAATAAACATTATTTAACAACATTAGATATAGCATACAACGATACACAACTGATAAGGAAAACTAGTGATTTTGAAGAAAAACATCAAATTTAAAAAAAATTTGCAATGCAAAATTCTGGGGCGTGTCGTTTTGTTAACATTAGTTAATGTATTAACTAATACGAACAAACAATTACAGTATTTATTCATCAACTGTTAGCGTTAGTTCATCTTTCATTGATAATTAGTGTAGGCTCATAGTGCGATAACTAATGTTAACAAACACAACTTATGATTTGTATAATGCATTAATAATTGCTGAAATTAGTATTGTTCATTCTTAGTTAACTAATGAACCTTATATAAAAATTAGTATCTATATAATAAACATATTTTAAAATTAAATAAATAAATACAAAATGAATAAAAACCCATTTTTGTGCTACAGAATTCACTTGTAAAAACATGACAAAAAAATGTATTTTTAATGGAATAAATGTCAGTCTCCAATCTAATGTTAAAAAACATTGTATGCAATTATTCTATGCCCAAAAATATGCACAATTTAGCTTTTTTCTGAGCTTAATTTAACTTAGATGTCTCATTTCCAGTTTTTGTGAGATTTATTCATGTATTAAACACTTTTTACTATTAGTAGATTTTACTATTGTTGCAAACTTCAACTTTTAAATGTGCTGCATTAATCTTTATTTAATTTTACATTACATAATTTCTTTTTGTGCATTTTATTTATTCATTTTTAAGTCATACACAAATCACGAGCACTCAAGACACAAGCACACTTCATGCTTTAATCTGTGGGTGTTTAGGCCATTAGGTTCTAATGTATGGGTCTGTGGGGTAGCTTGGCTTTTACTTGTGACTCATAGTCACCATTCTCCCCGTAACTTTAGCCCTTAGCAGCTTGGCGGAGATCTCTTTTTCAATCCAACCGTCCCTCATGACAATGAGGACCACATGGGACCAACCGGAGCATATGGGTCTCCTTGCGTAATAACTCATCCATTCTTTGTTAAATTCTCTTTACGACCGCGGTTTCTTCATGGCTTCTGAGTCCTTTGTCATTGTAGAAAGTCACCTTCGAGATAGTTAGAATGTTGATCAGAATCCTAACTGGTCGGTTATCGAAGTTTAGCTGACTGACCTCCATTTTCTGAGTGTTAGCTACATTTCCTGAGAGCCACAATACAGGCTTGAGTTCAAGGAGTTGCAGATTGTTGTAATATCTGGTCCTCGTGACCTCTACGACCTTCAAGCATTAACCGCCACAGACCACCAGTGACTGTTTCACTCCGAACTTCTGATCCATGCATAGGACCACGTCTCCTGAAAGTTTGGTTCGAATGTAGTGTCCTTCTTTAGCTTCTCTTTCTCTTTCATATGCATAAACACACTCCACTAACTCACATATGTATTTGTGTGGAGACAGATAGCGGTTGGGAAAAGGTTGGGGGTGTTCGGAGTGTTACTCAGATGAGTTTTTAATCAGGAAGGCCTTGTCTGGACAAATTGTCAGCCCCTCATCTAATTCATCTCCCAGACTCCATCTGAGTTGTCTCTTGCACTAATGAAAGAGTTCACTCCAACTGAAGGTCAACAAGACTACTTCATCACTCTCTCTCCTCTTCTCCCCTCTCCTCAATGCTTCCTCTACTTCTTTTATCATTTCTCCTTTCTTTTGAATTGGATTTTCTCATTCCGTGGTCTTAAATGCACAATCCCATGTTTGAGGTTTATTGTGATGTTAAAGTTACTTTACCCTCCAAAAATAAAAAAATGACAGCCCATCATGTCATCCCAAACCTGTGTGCGTGGAGACAGAGGCCAATTTCTTAGCCAGGATTCAAATAATGACAATATCGATAATACATGTATTATAAACTCACACAATTGGGATCTGTAGTAACTTTTTGTGCTCAGCAAAGCTGCATTTGTTGTACAGTATGCCTGGTTCACGGAGGTCTCAAAAATGGCTAAGAATTACAAAATTCTAACTTAAACTTGTGCTTTGTTGGTATAGGCTAGATATATATATATATATATATATATATATATATATATATATATATATATATATGTCGCGACTCTGGACTTCTGTGTTTATGTTTCGTTTCATGCCATGTGCTCCTGTGCCTGCTGCTTCCCTCTGTGTTAATTATGTTGTCATCAGCTGTGTGCCGTCAATTACCCTGTGTATTTAAGTCCTGTGTTTTGCAGTTCTGTTTGTCCGAGCGTCAAAGGTCCCTACCCTATGTCCCTACACTGTGTTTATCCTGCCTGCCTGTTCGACCTGCCTGCCTGCCTGCCTGTCTGTATATCTTTATTTTACCATTCTGGAATTAAGCCCTTTATTTTCATTGAATCTCGTTGTGTGCTCGTGCTTACCACACAACCCGTGACAGGCGCCAACTCGGACCTTAAAAAGTAAATAGCGGCGTATTTTCCCCTTATTTTTGTTTTTTTGCCATGTTTGCCCAGTTTAAAGACCCAAACTTCCTCATCCGCCTGCTGGAGCAGGGGATTGCTCTCTCGAGGACTACGAACTGTTCCTCGAACGGCCCAACGACTCTCGCTACCCGGACTGCTCTCTGCTCGAACTCTATTTCGCGGACTTACCCTCCAGCCAAGCGCAGCGTCCGAGAGCAGTCCTCGAGAAGGCTTACTCGCCGCGTACGTCAAGTGGGTGCTGGTGTCCTGCAAATCAACCATGATGGTTGCGTACGGAACAACGACACCAGCCCCACTCCAGATCAGAAACCCAACTCATCCCTTCACCGCTGTAGTCGGGCCCCAGCCACTGAGCCACTGCTGACACGGGAGCAGTCGGGCGTGACCACGGACCCTCCGTCACAGGCGACAGAGCGCGTGGGCGTAACAGGACCCGAGCACGTATCGTCAGACCAGGTGCGCGAGCCAGCTGGCAGGCTCCCCGGCGGTGAAACGGCCGACTGGGAGGCGCGGAGTGGAGCTCCGCCCACTACACATCGGCTGAGGATGAGCTGATCATCCACCTGGGGCTGCTGGATCTGCAAAGGAGCTGGATGATGTGAGCAGACTTGGACCCAGACTGAAACCTCCCCTGTATCCTGAGTTCCTGTTCGGTTCAAGCTACCCGAAGTAAACCCGCTGGTTCCGCCCAGCCGTCCGTTAACCGCTGGTTCCTTGCCCGTCCCGTTAACTTTCGCAGTTCCGCCCAACCGTCCCGTTAACTGCGGTTCCGCCCAGCACGTCCCGTTAACTCGCTGGTTCCGCCGCCCGTCCCGTTAGCTCGCTGGTTCCGCCCAACCCGTCCACGTTCTTCGCTGGATTTCGCCCAACCCGTCCCGTTAACTTCGCTGGTTCCGCCCAACCGTCCGTTAACTCGCGCGTTCCGCCCAACGTCCCGTTAACTTCGCTGGTTCCGCCTTGCGTCCCGTTAACTTCGCTGGTCCGCCCAGCCGTCCACGTTCTGTGCTGCCCGCGCCGTCGCGCTTTCTGTCCCGTTCCTGTGCCCGGCGCCCGTCTCGCTCTGTCGTTCGATGCCCCGGCGCCACGTGCATCTTCTGTCCCGTTCAGTGCCAGCGCCCGTGCGCCTCATGTCCGTTCAGTGCCCGGCGCCACGTGCGCCGATCGTTCAGTGCCGGCGCCCGTCCGTCCCGTTCAGTGCCCGGCGCCCGTCTTTCGTCCCGTTCACCAATGCCCGCGCCCGTCGCTCCGTCCCCGTTCCTGTGCCGCGCCCGTCTTGGCGCTCCGTCCCATTCCTGTGCCCGCGCCCTGTGCGCTTCCACTCCAGTACCGCCTCAAGTTTCCCACCTCCCACCCTTGCCACCGCGTCTTCGATGGATCCCAGCAGCCCCTGCGCTCATCCTCAACTCACCATCGAGGCTTCGCCACGGGTCTGCCCGGTCTCCTCGCCGTCAGAGGGTGAGATCCCTAACCTCGCCCGTCCCTGCCTCCGGGACCAGACTCCTCTCGGCTCCGTAGACCGTCGGCTCCCCTGGGCTCCTAGCTCCTCCTCTACACCGTGGTCCGTCAGTCCACCAGCTCCACCAGGCTCCATCGTCCTCGGCTCCGCCTTGGTCTGTCGTCGACCATCCGTCGCCTCGAGTTCCTCTCCTCGGCCGCCTCGTCCTCCATCCCACGGCTCTGTCAGAGCTCCTCCTTCCTCGGCTTCACCTCAGTCCTCAGTCGCTCTGCGCTCCGCGCGTCCTTCCCGTCCCGTCTCCCGTGTCGGTACGCGAAGCCTGCGGCGTCGCCTTGAACCTCCAGCGCCCTCGGCGTCACCCTGGCTCTTCGGCTCTCGATCTCCACCTCAGTCTCCTCCTCCACCTGCTCCGCCGCGTGGTCGGCCCATGGGTCGATGGCTGCTCCTCCTCCGCATGGCTCTCCTCCCTCCGTCAGCTCCACCTTGGACCACCATGGCGGGCTCTGGATCTCCTCACTCCCGGGACCTCCTGTCTCCTCCCTGGCTCCTCCCACTCCATCTACACCTCCTTGGACCCTTCTGCCTTCTGCCTGCCCCCTCCTGGGATCCGTCCTCCACAGAACCTCCTCCCAGACCAGTATCCCAACTCCTAGTCTTTTTTTGTTTGTTTGTTTCTTTCGTTTGTTACCCTTTTGAAGTGCGTGGGCGCACCTTCCGGAAGGGTAATATGTATCCGCGACTCTGGACTTCTGTGTTTATGTTTTTCGTTTCATGCCATGCTCCCTGTGCCCTGCCTTCCCTCTGTGTTAATTATGTTGTGTCATCAGCTGTGTCTAGTCAATTACCCTGTGTATTTAAGTCCTGTGTTTGAGTTCTGTTTGTCGGCGTCAAATTCTACCCTATGTCCCTACCTGTGTTTATCCTGCCTGCCTGTTAAACCTGCCTGCCTGCCTGCCTGTCTGTATATCTTTTATTTTACCATTCTGGAATTAAAAGCCCTTTATTTTCATTGAATCTGAATTGTGTGCTCTCAGTGCTTACCACACAGCTTAGTGACAAATATATATATATACATATATATATTTAAATAGTCTTATGTAAATATTTAATTGTTTTTCTTCTTTTTCTTTTAAGCTAGACAAAACAATAAAAAACTACACTATTCATATTCATAGTAATTATGTATAAACCATAAATCACTTAAATATAATAGAAAACATAATTTTTTCTTAAATATGCATGCACGTTTGTATTATATATACACCAATAAATATACACAACACACACATACTACCACGTAAACAATGGGGTTTTTGGGATGCGATTAAGCGTTTGACAATACTAGTAACAATATGTGACATATACTGTGTTACTGATACTAATGTTTTGGTAACACTTTTTAATAAGTTAATTAGTTAACAACGTTAGTTAGCATGAATAAGAATGAACAATACTAATACAGCGTTCAATAATTAATGTTAATGCTGATTTTTATATTAAAATGACAAGTTGTGTTTATTAACATTAGTTAATGCACTGTATTCAAAATTAACAATGAATGACTGTATTTTTATGAAGTAACATTAACAAGATGAATACTGTTATAAATGTATTGTTTGTTGTTCGTTCATGTTGATTAACACATTATTGCGTTAATGAATAAATACCTTTTGTGCATTTTAAAAATTCTTTCGACAATACAATTTTCATTCTGTGTGAAATATTTTCCATAAACTGTAATACATGAGAAATTAAGGGAATAGATTCAAACAGCGTGGCCACAACTTTCCTATAATGAGGGAAAAGTATAAACCAATAAACCATGGCCATAAATTAATAAATAAATACATTTTTTATTCACGTATATATTTTATTGCTCCAGAGATTTGATAGATGTGGAGTAATGTTTAGTGAATAAAAATATAATAATTTTGGTCCCTTACAGAAAGTATTTAGGTAATGTTAATTTCATGAAGCTTTTGTGATAAATTTGAATTCTTATTTTAAAGAAGAGCAGCTTGCACAATCTTCAGAAAGTGGGTTTGGCCAATATTAAGGTAAAGTAAATATTTTTAACAAGCTTAATATAATTAGTATTGAAGAGAAGAAAGAGAAGAAGAGAAAGAGAAGAGAGAATAGAAGTTTTGAGTGCAGTGATTGCCTTGATAAACTCCTTGGGGAGCAATACAGCATCATTGAGTTCCTCCCAGACACCTGCATAGCACACACACACACACACACACACACACGGTAGTCAATGGTCATTGATAACTGCAGCCCCCATCTGTTGCAGGCTAATCAGACTTCAGACCCTCTCACAGTGAGGTGACTTTATCAATTGAAGATGAATTAACAGCTGTCAGATTGCAAATAAGGACTGACATCCAAGTTGTGTGTGTGTGTGTGTGTGTGTACATGTGTACAACATGTGTCGCGATTCCTGGATGATTTTCTGAAAATCTGACAGGATCTTGTCGCTGCTGTGAGAAGATTATATTAGAGATTATATTAGTTGTGTCAAACCCTCCCCTCCTCAAATTCTTTACTGCCAGTGTGTGTGTGTGCCTTGTGGCATTGTGTCCCATATGTGTGTCTGACCTCCTCTTGACAGTTGGGATACAGATGAAACATTCATCATGTCCTGCATCCATCATGATGGCTTCTGAGTTTCTGTAAGGAGAGCAGGGACAGGGCCAATGAACACATCACTGCAGGATGAATCCCTGTATGAAACGCAAACACGCACACACACACGCGCACGCACCACATTTGCTGCTGTTGCTGACACAGTTGTTTGGTTCGCTTTAGAGTTAGCAGCTTCAATCAGGACCAAAATACCAACCAGAAGAACAATGTGGTGAGTCTGCACGAACGCCCGCTGCACACACACATACGCACAGTGTCATGCACACGTACGCTATGTATGCGCATACACATACCAACACAACTAGTAGCCATTGATTCCTCGAGCAGTTATTTGCCGGCACAGGTGATAAACGTTCGCAACTAAAGACAACAGACGTTTAAGCCAAAGAAGTTTTGAACCGTCAGCATTTATCTCTGTCATCTTCTTCGGCCTTTTCTGTTTCACCTTGAGTCATGGATTTTGGTTTCAGTTTTATTGGCTCTAAAATAAATTATGTGAAGGACTGCTGACAGCGACCAATAGAGGTAGAATAGAGCGTCTGTCAGGGTCAGGTATTGCAGCTCTATTGTCCCTGTGATCTTCTATTTCGATTGGTAGGCACTAGCATGTACCTTCTATGCTGAAGTCACTATTTTCCTTCAAAAAAGTATGATGGTACTAAATAATTGCCATGCTCATACAGTATACAATAGTACATAAACTGAATTACCACAGTACAAATCCAAAATGCTAATGTTAAAAAATGGTTAGACATTCTACTAACAGTAAGCAACTACCTCAACTAGCAGTCATTAGACTATTAGTAGACCTTAGTAGATCTTCTAATGGCTTTATTTGAAGTAAATGAACACACAACATGCGACTATCCAGAAACTTTGGAAGTCTATGTCAACACATTCATACTAACCTAAACTGACTTATAGTTGGTAGAAGGTCTAAAAGTGGACTATCAAAATAAAGTATAACCCATCTTTTATACTTTTGATGATAGTGGTGGTGGTGTTTGCAATGTGTGATCCATCACTGATACAAACTATTATAAAATTAGAATGGCCAATAAAAAGCTTCAAATTGCTTGAACCTCTTTTGAAGCGATGCTAAAAATACATTTAAGGTTACTTTACAAAGTGTTTTCTTGAGGAAGTCACTTGTGCTTGGTTTTACTTTACCTAATTTACTAACCATGCCACAGATAAATAACTGCTATCCCAAATATCCAATCAAATCACAGTCCGATAGTTCTTGGCATTACCCACATTTTATCTTTCAATCTCGCCAAACATGGATTATTTACGTGCATTTATTTTTCAACATTGTGGTAAAAAGAAGTTTTTACCACAAAAGCCAGCACCTAACAAAAGAGTTTTGTTTTGTCCTTCACAAATTATTTTGAAATGAAGTGAATGAACCACGCTTGAACATGAACTTACAAATTGTCAATGACAGATCTAAAATATTTTAGAAAGGGGAATAATTTATTAAGCTGTTTATGACAAAATCCATTTTACTATTTGTTTACACTCCATTAAATAAAGCTATAAAGCGCCACATTATATATCCATGTGCGAATTGATATCCATTAGCGTGTTGTTTAATATTTATGACATGTTGACTGTTCAACTTCCTTTGTAATCACTCACTTTTATAAAGTTGATAAATTTAAAATGTTCTGAGTTCAACAATACCACTATTTCTGTTAAAAAATTTTTGTCAGATTAAAACAGCAAGACTTCTAACCCCGTTCTGAACAATACCAGCTCTTCAGTCTGATTACTCATCTTATGTATTTACTGTAACAATGATGATTTTGTTACAATCACAATAGCATTACACAACACACATTAGTGTATATCTGTGTATTTGCGTGCTTATAATCCGAGTTTTGTAGTGATAACTAGAGGACATACTAAATTAGTTGATCCCTATTGTGTGGCGGATATTAGGTTAAAGAGAGCACGAGAGGAAGGAGAGAGAGAAAGGAATTGCGTGTGTGTGTGTGTGTGTGTGTGTGTGTGTGTGTGTGTGTGTGTGTGTGCAGCTTTCACTGCCAGTAAACTGTGTGTGTGATAGTAGCAGAGCAGAGAGAGAGGATTGAAATGAAAAGATGAGAGCTGTGAAGGAGTTGAGTTACAGCACACAAGGACAGAAAAAGAGAAAGAAAAACAATGGCGGTCGTTAAAGGGAATGTGGCAAGTGTGTGGCAGACGCCGCTGAACCGGTGACCTCAGCTGCTGCGGAGCTGGCTGTCTGCGGGCAGCAGGGCGACAGGTGAACGCCTGCTTACGTTTGCCAGTTTGGGATAGCTGGAAGCGACTCATTTCCACACCTGATTCACGTGACGCTGAGACAGAGCCACCCGCTCAGCACACACACACACACATATGTGCGGTACAACACTTTCTAAAAGCAAGGCAACGCAGTGCTAAAAATATAAGCGTTCGCATAAGAACATGCTTATGCACTGTGTTAATGCGTCACTGGAGAGGAAAGCAAAATCACACTCTACTTTCATCACAGACACAGCACTGTTTGGCAGTCGTCCAGCGAATACTACAGCGTTTAGTGATAACATTATCACAAGTCTACCACGCACCTCTCAGCAGGGGGGCAAACCAGGGGATCAATGAGGTTTTATTACGCCCAAAACATGCGGAGCCTCAATCCACCTTATCTGTGTGTGCATTAGGTGTTGAGACACACACTACATGCTATTCTGAGAGTTTCACTCCACGAAATCGTGGCGGAGAAGTGTGTTTAAGTGGTCAGGTTATAAACAGTTCTCAATTAAAAAGATACGTTTGAGAAGTTTGCTTTTCGTTTTCTCTCGATTTCTCCACTTCCCCAACTCAACACCTACACTAAAGTTTCCTAAAAGAAGATTTCCTTCACATTGCCTCTAGAAGATCCTTTTAGGCTCGCAAAAGAACCGTTCTTAAAAGAGCCGTTTTTCCCGCTATAAATAACTTTTGTGGATCGGAAAAGGTTCTATGGACGCTAAAGGGGTCCTCGTGGGACCGCATACCAAATGCAACCGTTTAAGGCGTTTATCGTATGCGTATCTTTCTTTAATCAGGTGTTCCATTGAAGGATATCTTGTGGTCTGCAAGTCATGTTCTCAGGCCATAGCCATATCATGGATATGAGAACTCATTGGAATATCTGTATTTCTGATCTTTTCCTTTGAATCATCTCTGTGTGTGTTCTCTTTAACCATTTGCTCTAACTTGTGTGTTCTTCTTTGTGTTTGTCAATTAGAATCAATTTGTAAATTCAGCTGTCAGTGGCATTCTGCCACCCATCATATTACACACACACACACCCCTCACCCTGACTGTCTGCGGAGTGTGTCGAGCTGCTGTTATTCTAGGGCGTAATGACTTTGTTCAGTGTGTGGGGCAGTTGCTGTCGTGTGTGTGGGTTTTGGGCTGCTTCTGACACTTTTTATTTCTTCATTTTTCAGGTTCAGCTAGCCCGCTGGCCTGGATAAATGCTTTGCTTTGCTAAAACATTAGTAACATGACATACACTACCATTCAAAATGACAGAGTGAGTAAGTTAGTTTTTTAAGAAAATGATTCAATTACTTTCTATAAAGGAATCCTGAAAATCCACATAATCATTTCACAAAAAATGACTACAGGTCAATCTTTGATTTCTGAAGGATCATTAAAGGACACTAAAGACAGGAGTAATGATGCTAAAAATTCATCTCAGTAAATTGCATTTAAATAAATTACTTTTAAAAATATGCTCAAATTATTCAAAATTGCTTGAATCAGTTTTTAAAATGTCTAAAAGTCTTACAGACCTTATATTTTTGAATGGTGGTTGTACATATATATTTATAGATACATTTATTATAATTTTATATAGCTGACAGTCTTATCCCAAAATTACCATCAATTCTCACAATATGCTGTAAAGACATGAAATAAAACTAGGTTTTGAGGGAAAATAAGAATTTTGTCTTAAATGGATGATGCATTCAGTGCACCCATTTTAGCTGTAGGGTCAAAAGGTCACTTTATTTCAGAGTGTATTAGGTTGTTTATCCCTGATACTTTTTGTTTTTAGTAAAGACATGATTTGTGTGTGTGTGTGAGTGTGTGTGACCACAGGCCTGTGTTTCTTTGCTCATTTTATCAGGCTTTCATGAGTCATGGCGCTGAAGGTCTGAGCCACTGACTCAGGAGAGATAAAATGGGTGTGCATATGTTTTTGTTTTCAACCGGTCATGAGTTCCAGAATCTGTGTGTGTTATTGTCTCAGAGGTCAGGCTTCCCTCTGTTCTTTGTTGTAAGGAGCTGCATTAATGATTACAGGTTTTGCTCCTTTGACTTCCTGTGTAATTAGCTTGCGGCTAAATCAGCCACACCAACCATCGACATAGCATGTTTGTGTGTGTGTGTGTGTGTGTAAGTCGTCATTTTGTCTCAGATGAGTGGCGTCACTGAGCTGTTCAGGTGGTGTGACTCATTGGAGTCAGGTAGAGGGATGTATTAAACACACAGGAGCTGCGGCCAAGTCAAACAGTCTCCATGTGTTTGTCAAGGCTGTCCTCCAACAATGCAATCAACACTCAAACACACTTACACTCATTTTCCTCTTTAACTACAGGCCTCTAGCTGTGATTGGGAGTTCACGCACTGTTGTCCTCAGGTTTTAGAGTTCTGGGTGTGTGTTTGCTGTGTGTGACATTTTCTTCTTGCGCTGTTATTGAGATTGTCAGGTGAACTGAGTCTTAAAGGGACAGTGACAGAAAGCGCGCCAGGCGTGTCCTCCTGCGGGGCTTATGCTGTGATCTGTTGGTGCGCTGTAATTACAGGTCTGATGTCAATTGTCAACAAATTATGGGGATCGTGAGTCGCTCTCTCTGACACATACACACATATAGTCACGCATACATTCACGACACAGGCTTATCGCGTACACACAAACAGATATTTTTAGCCACTTGAAAATGCAGACTTCTACTAGACTCTTAATGGTTTTGGTAATTGAGGTGTCCAGAATATGAAATTTCCTTTAAGTAACCAGGAGAGACATAGAATATTTATAAAAAGAATAGTTATTACAGAGATATTGAATTTATATTCATATTGAATGCAGTTAGTTGAACTTTAAATGACTTGGGCAATTGTTTCTGATGCATATGGGTAAAAATTAATGTTGTTGGTAAGCTTAACAAATTTACTTTAGTGTAATTTCTACTGAAGCGTGTATGTTATTTAGATATACTTTTGCATATAGTTTCTACATTTGAAATTCATGAACTGTAGCCTATGTAATATTGCATAACAGCATGCCAGTCAACACATCAAACAGTTTATTAAATGTTTGTTTATTAAAAACAATGATTTTAAAATTTGAAACCTACAAAGTGCATTGTATTTACTTACTTTAGGTACACTTTCTTGGGTTTTCATTTCATGAATCATTGTATTGTAAATACAGCTTTGAAAATATACTTTTAAGATTTGAAGTGCACATTCTATATAATTAGGCACACTTTATATATATTTTTACAAAGTAAAACTGAGATATTCAATCAAATGTCCCTGGGCTGATCATTGTTTTTGATTCTAAAGTTCTGAAACTTCCACATACTATTTATAATATTACACTAATAATCCAAGTTATTTAACTTTTTCTACTCCTGTCTCTGGACAGCATTTAATTCATTTAATTTGTGGCAAATTTGTTCCAGTGTTCACCGCAGAGGGTTGCAGAAACCCTGTACCTCTGAAGTTTTAGAGAAGGAAACATCTTTCTGCAAAATATGGGTTCAGATCAAGGACAAAGAAAAAGTGGGCAACAAAACGGGTGTTGCCATTGCATCGTGTGTGTGTATCAGTGAGCTCTTTTCCTGCCATTGCCCAGTAACTAGATGTTCGTGATTGCGGTGACCTGTCGGGTCATAAAGAGGGCATCAGAGGTGGATGGAGGGTAAATCAACACCCCACTGCTCCATGCAGCACTTAGAGACCCTCGCTGACCACCCACACCAGACAGCATCAGCAGCTGATGGATAACAGCTATCTGTCTCTATGGTGACATGAGAGTTCCTTTGCATGCCCTCTAAATATTTACTACATCAGCGCCAATCAAAGGACAATGTCACAAAAGCTCCATTGTACCCATAGAAAGAGAGGGATATGGAGTCTGTTTGAGAACCATGAGTCCAGTGATATCATATTAATTGCCATCTGTGACACTTGGTTTCCCCTGATTCTATTTACAATTCGTAAAACCCTTCTTCACACACATATTTGGGAAGTTCAATGCTTGGTAAAATGATAAAACCCTTTCACACAAAGGTGATTGATTGATCAAAATATTTATTCAAATTCTGCCTTTATGTTTTGCAAAATCAATGAATCAAGCTTTAAAATGAATATAAAGTGCCAACAAACTTTCTTTCCTTACACTTTAGACATTCATTCAAATGTACAGAAATAAAGCAGGATTGTTAGTTCCAAAAATAATTTGTGCTATTAAAAGTTATTTAGACTATTATTTTTCTTAACAAATTTCTCAATAAATTTAATACATTTATTTTAATTTATTATTTTATTGTAATAATTATATCATTCTATAGTATTGTTATACACAAAATAAATAAATAAATAAATTAAATGTAATAAAAACTTTATTTTTAAGAGGCCTCCAAAGAGTAGAGTTTTTTGCAATGGCACTTTACTTGGATGGAATTTTACCACCAGAATGAACAAAAATAAACATTTGTCAACTCTTATGCAGACTTGTCCAAAGCACAGCATCTCTGCAGTGACAACATATAAAGTGCTTGTGCTATTGATTTGAATAGAGTCAGAGTCAATTCACTGCCATTAACACACTGAACCTGGAGTATCACAATGTTATGTAATTCTATTTGTGTGCTTGCATGTGTGTTTGTTATTCTCAACATTATGGGCACCAAATAGGGACCACGTCCTCACACAAATATCGAAATACCAGAAAGCATGCAACATAGAGAAACTCTAATATGTTTGGGGAGAGAAGGAAAAGTTTATCAGTATGTCTGTAAAGTAGAATTACTGCCTTGGCAAGATTGCGATATTGCACAGTCAAGCCAAAAAACATTGATTTTAATCAAATCTAATATACATTTTCTTCTACATTAAATATTTAGACATAAGTCATTATATCATGAGCATATTTTAACTAATTCAGTTATACTGCAAGTTACAAGTTATACGTTACTGAATAAATGAGTGAATTGGTGGTTTGACATATAGTTGATGAGTGTGTGTGACTGTCTGTCTGTGTGTTTGTGTGTGTGTGTGTGTGTGTGTGTGTGTGTGCACGCGTGTGTGAGTGATCTCTCATTAGAGGCCAGAGCAGCGGCTTAAATAGACTTTGTATTGTTCTGGGCAGGCTGATTAAGCGTTGCTGCTGGTCACACTCACACACACACCTGTCATATCCATCATTTGTTCCATCTAACACACCATTCTGATCCCGAACACTCATCATATGTCATTTTAAGTGATTAATGCTATCACACTATATAAGAAGAGTATCGTTAAACAGTGAGCATTTTGAATGCAACACACCACGCCAGGAGTTTCTTTCACAACATGCAGCGCTATTTTTTTAACTTAACAACATATCTGTGATAGCTTCTAAAGTAAAAACTGTCTGGAAAGCAGGAATACTCAAATAATCTTACATAGCGTTTATTCGCTTTATTGATGAGCAACCATACAAGCCTTTCTTTTAAAAAGTCAAATTGTACCTCGCCCGATGTCTTATCTGATGCTCTACGCTTTCATATATCCACTATAGGTCACTTCACAATACTTCCAAAGCTACTACGTCTGTTATATTAATTATAAAGACATTTTTTAAACAGATAACATATGTTTTGTGAAATCATTTTGCATATGGAGCACTGTAAAGCGCACACGCTGAACGCATGTGGCAGGTGGAGGTGTGCAGACTTCTGGCAGCTTTTTAAGGACTTTGTGGCAGAGATCCAAACTAAATATCTCCTAACATTACGCACACATTCACAGCACTTCACAACGTGCTGACGGGCCCAAAGGGCTTTCCTACTCACTGCATGTGTGCCTTGAGATAAATGACATGAGATAACGGCAGTTCTTTTTCTGATCATCTTTCGCTAATCAGATCTTATTAAAAGGTTAAATGGTTTTCTCAAAGCATTTTCCCCTCAACGCTGATGAAGTCAGTGGAGAGTAAAAAGAGAAACGTATGTGTGCTTACAGTGTGTCTGACTTTGTTCATCCTACACACTTTTCTCTGCTGCTTTGATGGTAAGATGTTTGAGTTTTTGAGCGTGTGTGTGTGTGTGTGTAAGGGGTGGTCAGGAACACTATGTCTGTTTCGTGTAAAGATCTGAGGGCAAAGAGGAGGGAAGTGTGCCGGTGGGGCAAACTCATTCCAACATGGACACTATTATCAGCTCAGCATAACGCTGCAGTTAATGCCTGTGCCAATGTTTGAGGTCTACAACAAACAAATTTCAGCTAACTAACGTCAAACCCAAATTTAAATAGGCCGTCATCGTAACAACGATGACACTGAAAAACACGCATAAGGTTGAGGGCAAAAACGCAACATTATATATAATGTTTCATTAATAATACCAGGCGTTGATGAGATTTTAATGGTTTTCTCTGGAGCTGAATGACAAGTCGAATACCTTAAACTTTTTGCTTTGCCTTGGGTTTTTGTTTCTCCTGCTGAATTGTTTGCTTTCTTAATGTCTTCAGTTAATCCCTAATGAGGCTGGTTTGGGTGGAGGTTTGTGTGTGTGTGTGTGTGTGTGTGTGAACAGAGATCTCTGAACTCTGTGTATATCTCTAGGATTAGAAGCATCGCTATCATTCACAGACGTTTATGGAAACCAGCAGGTAAAACAAATATATTTAATTTTATTATAAATGTACTTAAAATGTAAAGCATCTATAATTCATTTCATTATTGTAGCTAGTCAAAAACTAATATTCAATCTTCAGTAATTTAAGATATCGGTACTTTTTATTTTCTTGATTATTTACCACCAATAATGATCATTTATTTGAATTAGTATTTTGGTCACTTAAGATGTCCATAAAAGTTTCTTTCAAAGTGTAGACAAGCGTTTAAGATCCGATTTTTAAATACATTACTATTGTATTTCTTGCTGAATTTTTGTTAGATATAATTGTCACTAAACGGCGAATGTGCAGACTTCATTTTGTATTGATTTTGTACTGTTTCAAAAAGTGAAATGCTTATTTTACAGTATATAGAAATTTGAATTTCTGCTTATTTGTTATATTCTGTCCGATAAATTAATCAACTGCAACTATATAAAATACTACAGTGTCCATGTATGTGTTTCAATTGTATGAAGTGTGAAAATCCTTATAAAATGAAAAATCTGAGCTTTGGAAATTCAGTCATTGTCGGTGTCTATGAGATTTTTATTTCCCCGATTTTCAGAACTCTTTTCTAGCCAAACGTGGCAAGCGTGTCACAAAAAGCCAACCCTCAAGCCGTTGTCGCTGCAAAGGTTTATGTAATATTGATGGATGCTGAGAATTTAATCATTAATATAAACAGTTTAATAACACATGCGCCAAATTTAGCACGGTCCTTTTATAGTTTAGATAGTCTCTGTCTGGTCGTAGTATTAATCACCACGCCGCCCCCTCTGTGGTAAATGTTGTAGCAGAGACAGACATATCTCCAGATGGCTGGTTTGAGGAAGTGGAGCTGAAGCGGAGGGATTAGAGCTCTGTTGCCCGTTACCCCACATGAAAAGGGCTGGGAGGGGTGTCATCTGCAGAACGTGCAGCACACGTGCAGATCAGCTTCTCTAGCACATGTGTACACACGCGCACACACACTCGAACCTGAAACTTCGGTTCAATCCGGGTGCCATGGCTCAATATGCTTTGCTCAATATTTCAGTTGTGGTGGGATGTGCTTAGAACAGCCACACACTCACACACAAACAAAGGAAGCGTACACTAGCTTTCATTTAGTAATCATTCTATTGAAAGAGAGATAGCCCTGATTAAACTATTTTAAAGAAGATAACACTGTTTACGCTGTTTGGTTGAGAGAAGGAAATTAGATTAAAAAAACACATCGGTTTCACGTGTCGGTCTCTGGCTTCGGAGGACTAGCGACAGATTGGATCGCGGTCGTCGGTAACTTCTATGTTTGCAGCTTTAGGGATGTAAGTAATTACCCTGCACAAATTTGTCATTCCTAATTTCAAATTGGAACATTTCTATTTATGCATCTAGAAGTTTTTTGCACTTCGCATCTTCCTCTTCTCTTCCTCTGCGGCGTGGGGATGTTATGAGCCGTCTGTAAAACTAACAGCATGTTGATGTTCCTCTGGCCGCTATTGTTTAGCCGCTTTTCTTTCAGGCCACATTAAACCCTTTATATAGACAGTAAAAGGTCCATTTGAATTTGACTTCAGAGTCGAGAGAGTCCTCCCTGCCCCTGGCCTCAGCTTGTCCAGAGAAAGAGAAGGTGTCTGATCAAGCCCTGGAGGGTTCAGCCCTTTATGGGCTTCTGAAGTCTTTTAAAGCGGATCTTATTGGGAATGGCCTTGGCCGAGGAGCAAACTCTCTACTCTCTCGGATCCAGCATCTCCGCTTGAAGGTGAATTTCAGTGTTTTGGTGCTGGTCCTTCCTGGACTACTTATTGAGTGGGTTTCAGTGTAAACAGCTGTGGACCAGATTGGGGTGGGTTGTGGGCTGAGCTGGTTCTGGGCAGCCCTTGGGCTACAATCTTCTGGGTAGTCTGCTGCCAGGAAATAGTGAGGCTGCGACTGATGTGGTCAGCTCTTTGTCACCAGCTGAATTTCGGGTGGGTGAGAGTGTTTTTGTGCGTAATGAGTGTTTTTGAGTATGTCTGCTGAGAGACAGGCAAGAATCCTTCATATTCACCTACTGAAAGAGAGAATGCTTACGAGAAGTTTCTCTGCTTTTGAGAATGATCAACACGCAAGAAACCAGAATGGGAATTTGTAGGACCGCTCTTAAGAATGAATAATGCACCGGAGTGGGGTGAAGTATTGTGGGAAAGAGTGTAAAATGGGGGGATAAAGAAGAACAGGGACGTCAGTCAGCTCAGTGCAAAACGGCAATAGTCATTGAGTCACCGTCACAGGACGTCCCTTCCTTCACAGGATGAGAGCGAGGGGAAGACACATCAACATGCTCACTTTCCTCTTCAAACAAGACCGTACCTCTGGGGGTTTGGGTCAAAACAGTTTGTCTCGATAATTCAAAGAATATTTTAAACCTTTTTTTTCTTTTGTGAGAGTTATGTTGTTAAGAAAAATAAACATAAAAGAAAAAAAAAGTATAAAATGGAATTAAAATCTAGTATCATTATTTTCGGATTGTTACATAAAATCTATATTACAAAGAAAAAGAAAAATGCTTACTGATTATAATTTATATTTATAAAAAGATTATTTAGACAGCAATAACGTAATGCAGCGTGGAACATATTAACAGAAGTTTTTTTTAAGACAAAAAAGGTCAAAAGAAAAGAAATTCCAGATGGTTAGTCCGCATCTGATTATTTGTTAATTATTTTATCTTCAATAGTGTGTGTGTTGTATCAGAGGAGTAATTGTTAGATCATTTATTCTGGAGGCGAGTCAGTGACACTACGGTGGGAGGAGAGATAGTGGGCGGGGCCAAAGTGCCTTCAACAAGTCAGACAAACATGCTCAGGCAGTCAGTCAATCTCAGGCACTTGCAGGAGAAGTCACTTACCATCTGGACTAGCAGTGGGACAAGACAGGAGAACTTTGAGCTGCACCTGTCCCATACATACACACACACTCAGGAGAGATCACACACAGCCTCTATGTGTGGCTGGGACCAGAGCGTCCTGGTAAGTGACATTTCTCTAAACTCCTTTTTGTGCTCTGCATTTATTTCTGCGTAATTCAGGGAATCGCGTTTACAATGGAAATAATATTTAGTGCTTATTTCTGCTATTTAGTGGTTGTTAATTCTATGTGGTGCGATTTTTTTTTTTTGGAGATATAGAAAAACAGTTTTGAGGGGCTTAGTAATTTTGTAAGTTTACCTTAAAATTGTTAACTGTGATAATTTAGGCATTACAGTTCATTTTAGTATTTAAAATAATTCTTTAAAATGATTTTCGGTATTTCATTCTAAGAAAAACATTTCTGTATTCAATAGTTTTTAGTTTTATTAAATTTAAACTAAACATTTTTTGAAGGATTTTACACAAAAGTAGTATTTTTTTTCTCATTAAACATAACATAGTTTTAGATTGTTTGCGCATATTTTGTATGCATACATCTGATTTCCATGTTTGTTGATGAGGAGTTTCTCAGTTTCATTATGAGTTTTGGTTCTACAGCTGGCCTACGCACACAATTATTTCTAACAAAAAAAACTATTTTCTGGTCTTTAAAAAACATATATATGACGTATTAGTATAATAGGCAATGCTCAACTAGAATTTATATTAAACACAAATCAACTTTTACACAAACCAGTTACAGCTTTGTAAATTTCTGTTTTGAAACATAAAATTGTATAATTCTTATTAAACTGAATTAAAATGAACTACTAACATTTGCAATTATAAGAACAAGCGGTTTTAAATTAAGCTTTAAGTTTAATTTAAAATGTAGTTTTAAACTACATGAATTCACTTTAAATCATTTTAAGAAATGTAATAAAACATTCTCAGTGAAGTATAGCTTTAGTCCTGAACTGGTAACTACATACTTTGCCTTTTGGTTGAAGATTTGTTGTATCGCTTTGGGTCAAAGTTTTTCCTGCTTTGTTTCTATTTCTCACACACACACACACACACACACAATCTCTGGGATGGATTGATGGTTCCGTTGCTCTGCCACTCTGATTCCAATTTTAGCTACATTCAGATGTAGACGGGACTTCCTTCCTCTGTTTTCCTCCATTTGTGACTATTTTTTCACTCGGGAAAGAAAACAGGGAGAGAATAAGACGCATGTTGATAGACAGAAATGAAAAGTAGGGAATGAAAGAGAGACTGTGATCAGTTCTGACCTAAAGAGCGGGTCGATGCACGGCTGTTGTCTTTTATTTACTTTAAGAGCACTTAATGTGTAAAAGCGAATTCTTAGTTTTTATTGTTGTTTAACAGCTCGAATGTAGTAGTTAATTAATTCATTTTGCATAAAAGTTTTTGTAATTAGTTGTAATTAGTTTTAAAGAAACTATAAACTATAAGATAATTGATAAAGATTAACTTTTACCCTTTCAATTTCTAAGTCATTTAATTCCACAGTTTTTTCTTTTCTCAGGCTGCTTCTCATCACAGCTCGGCCATGCTGACTACTGAGGATCACCCTACACCGTGAGACAATGAGGAGCTCAAGATGGATGTAGAGGATGTAGACATGACAAAATGGACGGAGGAAGAGTTTGAGGAGAAATGCACGTACATCGTAAAAGACCACACCTGGGAGGGTCCTCTGGAAAACACAGAGCTCACCCGGGCCGGGCGTCCTTACCCAGAAACCTGGCATTCAAACACCCAGCAGACTCTAAAGAGGTATGACACGACGCTCTGCGCCATCACATATGCAACGGCATTACGCATGATGTACTCATGGCCTCCAGGCTTCCTTTTTGAAATGTGCCACGAGATTCATCGGGTTACAACTGCAGACGTCGCGTGCCATCTGCTAATAATTGTTGTCTGCTTGTATGAGTGTACTGACAGTAAATCTGCAAAGCCGCCTCAGAGTGTCACATTATCAAACTCCAAAGAAGCGGGTTCAAGCAGAATTCGGGTGGTTGTGATTCTTGTTTAAACAGCATCTCCATAAAGCCGCACCTACTGATCACATAACTGGCATTAATCTTCTTTATCAACACTGTCAGGCCCGTTTTTAAGCTTGTTTTGTAGAACAAAAAAAGTCCCTGTCTATGTCTGTGTGCTTAATAATTTCTAGCTCACATTGTTACTCAGCTAACACAAACATCCATACATCAGAGAGCCACATGACAAGCTCCTCAAGCAGCCGGGTGCAAAAGTTCCAGAGTGCCATCTATCAAACCTGTTTTATCTTCGGCAGACTGCCATGTCTGTGTTCATGACAATCCACAAACACACTACTTTCCACCTTTCTAGCGCTAATGACGGCAGAAGCTTTGAATAGGATTAAGCCTCTCTTATTTTGAAAGTGTTTATAGATCAATAGGAACAGGGTTATAGATTTTTTCATCAGTCGCTCTGTCTGTCTTATCTCTTCCTGTGAGGAAAAGACCGAGCCTCTTTTTATGAGCACGTACTTATGAGGTGATAAGGAGTTAACCCTCTTTCTTCAGAAACACCTGAGCTTCAAACAGGAAGAGAGTGAGTGAAGTCATGTGTTTCACAGAGGAAGATTATGAGGATGAGAGAGTATTGATAGGGAGAATGTTTAATAAGTTGAAAAGTAGGGGTTTGGGTGAGGGCGGGATCTTTAGATAGAAGAAGGGTCGAGTTATGCGAAATCGTAGGCATTTAAAATATTAATATTGTGGCTTTGATTTTAAAATTCTTTAGTTTAAATAATTATATAAATCCATTTAAAGAATCAGTTTATAAATTCATATATATCAATATTTCTATCAAACAAAGCACCTGTATGATTCTGTATTGTAAGGAGTGGTTAAGCTTTGGTGAGCACCTCCTCAGGAGTGTCTGTTCGGATAATAAGAGGCTAAACAGGACAAACGAATAGTTTCTCTCAGCCTTAGGACACAACCTTGATGACCTTTAGCTTCCTGTGGCTGTCAGGAGAGGTGACGGGTGAAGAGAGGCATGGCTCCATGTCTTTCAAGTGCGCACATCTGGCTGACTGTCAATTAATTACCCCTCTCTCACACTCACACACACTCTGTCTCGCTAATACTGTCAAGCTAATTTAATTCGTTATTTTTCCACAAAACAAAACTGAAACTGAGATACTACCCTTTAAACTTCATCTGCCTCTTTTTAACCACCTGTTTTCCTACTTTTTTAACCAGGTAATCGGTGTAGTAAGCAGAGAATACATCCCTAAAGGCACACGGTTTGGCCCTCTTGTGGGAGAAAGTTACACTGCAGAAAATGTCAGCAAAGATGCGAACAGGAAGTACTTCTGGCGGGTGAGTTGTTTTTTCATAATCTTTCAATAAAGTTAAAGCAGACAAGAAAAAAAAATACTGGGTCACTTCCTGTTCCACTGACTGACTTCCTATGTGACATCATGGGCTAGATGTATAAGCAGTGCCTTTATATTCTCAGAGCGATCAGAAACTGCTGAGTAAAGATCTGCTGTTTTGGGAACTGCGTTTCTGTACTGGTGCTGAATGACTGAGAGAGCACTGATACGTTCCATGAAGTATAATCTTTATTTGACTGTGCAGCGTTCTGAGCGTGTGGGACAGGAAGTGTAGAATGACTATGCATTTATACTGCTGCGAATATATCTTTCTTAAGAATATGTTCGCTTCACAGATAATCTGTGTCATTGCAGTTATTCAAAATGTTTGACCAGTGAAAAAAGAAATCCCATTGCAACATCACAGTTGCCACTACCATTAAATGCCACTAACAGTTAAACCAGAAACATTTCTCTCACTCCTCTGTGAATTGCAGCTGTGGTCTACAGCTGTCGTCACGGAGAAAGTGCAAAGTCAATCTGCTCTGGTTTTGTGTTGACTTATTTTCTGTCACTTCCATATTTTTGCCAAATCGAAGATCCCCAAGTGGAACAACTCTGGTCTTTACCTACCAGACACAGCACTGATATCATTGTTTCCTGTGTTACTGTCAGTCCGTCACCATATGGTGCAGGGCAGGTGATTGCAGAGTCACTGGTTAGTGTTCTCAAGAATAGAGAAAGAGTGCTAGAGGAAGTGTAGTGTTGACGTTTCGGAGGGAAGCCTTGTTTGTGACGTTTTGTAAGTGTTCCTGGAACTTGCAAGCTTAGTATAAACAACACACTGAGACAGGCGTCCCCCTACCATACTTCAGACGAGACCTAAGAATGCATCAGAGGGCTGGATGGAGATACTCTGAGATACTCTGTGAATATTAGTGTGGGGGAGTTTGCTGACTCACTATGAGACTTTATAGGAGCGAACCCCACTCGTCTGTCTCAAAGACATAAGAGCCACACTGAAGAACTAGAGAATATAGAATTGTAATAAAAGACAAAGAATGTTACTGTAATTAAAAAAGAACTGGTCTTAATTTTTTTCATTGTGTTTTCTAGATATACTCAAGTGGGGAGTTCCATCATTTTGTGGATGGACTAGATGAAGAGAAGAGTAACTGGATGCGTTATGTGAATCCAGCTCACTCCCAGCAGGAACAGAACCTTGCAGCCTGCCAAAACGGCATGAACATCTATTTCTACACGGTCAAGGCCATTCCTGCAGATCAGGAGCTACTGGTGTGGTACTGCCCTGAGTTTGCCCGTCGTCTCAACTATCCTGCCTCTGGAGAAATTATGATGCAAAAACTCAGTAAGTTCACAAAAAAATATTTTCTACTTGCCATAGACCTGGACAGATATCTGTTCCTTGTTATCTCAGTTTAAGTCTAGAAAGACATACCTTTCCCACTAGAGATAGACTCTGTAAGCATTGTGCAAACACACCAGCTTCTTCCCTTTCATCTCTGTTAAGATCAGAATTCTTTGAACTACTCTATTTCTCTCCTTTCTTCCTGTACAATGTTTTTGTTCAGACTAATTACAAAGAATAGGAATGCAATGTTGTAGCCATTGGTGTTTGAGGACGGTCTTTAAACATGAAAGTGCAGACTAAGATTTGTTTTGCCCAACATACTTAACCAGCAATAAAAGTCTCTAAGCTAAAAAAAAAAAAAAAAACAAGACAGAAGGAAAGATTGATACGGAGGAGAGGGGAGATTATAGGTAGGTGAACAGACCAGTCAGTGTGACTCCTCTCCCCAGAGTCATGCTTGCATACCCTGGGGCCACTGGATGTAGCCGACCCCTTGAGCTCAACACACACACATGACAAGTCTGTAATTACACCTACTCAGTCATGTCTACTGCCCCTCTACCTGCAGCCTTAAGGAAAAATAGCCACTGCATCTCAAAGGCGGAACAGTAGCAACCCCAAAGAAACCTGGTCTATGACTCAATTAACAGAATGAGCTGATCTGACTTACACAACCTCCCACATGAAACTGATTTAGATAAGGACTTTCTATTTCACTAGTCATGTCTGGTGTAAAATGACAGCACATTCAGCCAACATGTATCTCGAGTCCCTTCATTCCTTTGTCATCCTGCCTCAGGAGGTGTGGGAGGAACTTCTTCATTTGTTTGCCACTTTAAGAGTAAGGAGAGGCTAGTAAGAGCGCACAAGAGAAAAAAACCATTCCATTGACTAGTTGAACTTCCTGGCGGCAGGGCTGTGCTGACAGATTGATATCTCTGTGATCGCCTGCTGTTTGTTTTTGGCAAGCTCTCTAGGGAGAACAGAACTGGTACTATCTGTGGAAGAGAGGTGGGAGGGGAGAACTGATAACCTCTCGGTTTGTTTACACGAAGCTGCCAGGACAGAAGGATAGGGGAGTAGAAAGTCTGGTTCATCATTTAAGGATACTTATCATACACACACTCATATTCACACTTGAATTCTACACAATTAACCCCGTGAAAGTTCAATGAACAGGAAGCAGGAAGTTATTTAATTGTTTACATCCTTTTGAAGGAGATTAACAGTGAAGTATTTGAAGTAATTTTCTAATTAGCTTTCCACCTTTCATCAAATTTGAGTGGCTGGAAGGTTCAGGGTGGTTTATAAAGGGTCTATATGTTTATGTATGTTTTATTCATATTTCACTCCTCATTAGATTTATAACTGTGAATTCTGCAAAAGCTTTTAAGTTTAGCACTTTACAGAAATTTGGAAACTCGGTCACTAAATTAAAACCTTCACTGGTCTCTGTGGACCCTAAAAAGGAGAGATCTAGGCATGTAGATCCCTATTAGCAGGACGCCATCAGTCCCCCCACACCCACTCAGTGAACCCCATTAGATAGTATCAGTGCATCCATCCCACCCTGACCGGGGCGGCTGTCAGGCCTCACATCCTGTCTGTAGACCCTAACACGGGATAATTTGTCAAACTGTCACACTAAGTGAACCACTGGGGTGCTTTGTTGAAATTTGCTTTAAGAAGAGCTGTATCCTCTGGGACAATGGAACTGCTGTGTCCCTTAAATAACTGTAACTGGAAATGGTCAGGAATTGAGAACGTGAACATGTAAAACATATTGCAAACAGACCTATATCAGTGAATCTAAATTAATAAGAAAATGAATAACATATATAATTTTTTTTTTTTGTGTGTGTGTAAACAGAGCAGAGCCTGATCGAAGCCACACAGCAAGCGACTGAAGTCAAGCACCCAGTGAAAAGAGAACACAGTGTTTCAGAGATTTTGAAAGATGTACTGCAAGAACCCAGCAGACCACTTCCCACCGTCCCGTTGCCCCAACAGCCCAGACCGACCTCTTTACCCCCAGTGCTGTCTATCCACTCCGCCCTTCCCTAGCGAAGACTTTTTAAAGACTACCACAGTGTTTGGCCTCCCGAACCGCTCTCACAGAAAGTGTTCAGTGACACCCAGCCCTTCAGCACACAGCAGTCCGGAGAGCAGTCCAGAAAGCAGTCCCACACCAGCATCCCTTGAGCCAAGAGACACCTTCTCTCTTTCTCTCCAGCACTCTATAGCCGTGGCCTGAACCACTACCCAGGCTACTCACCAGCAGCAGGCTCCATGCCATTCTACCCTAACCCGCACTATTCTCGCTACCTCATGCCCCACTACCCTGTTAGTAGTTTGAGTGGGCCACCTACTTTGGGCGGTATATTTCACACATGTACCCCTTTTATAGTGGCTTGGTACCCCTCATGTACCCTTCCCACCTGGCATGCTTCCGTCCGAGGGTAGTCGACAATTTCTGCTTCCACCTGACTCTCCGGCTCCCAGGACATCCTGCTACCAGCGGCCACAGTGCCTTTTCTGCAGCCACCTCTCTGAAAGACAAACCAGCTCATGGGCATGGGCATGGGCATGGGCACCCTTATGCTCCCGCTGGTGGGTCCCCAACAGCTGGCTCTGCAGCCTCTACAGGACGTGTTCCTACCAAGCCTACCTCAGCAATCCTAAATACCAGCCGCTCAGAGGAAAAGGCGATCAATCTCAGCAAGATGAAACAAGGCTCCTCAGGCTACAAAAGTCTAGATTACCCACTTAAGAAGCAGAACGGGAAGATCAAGTATGAGTGCAATGTCTGCACCAAGACTTTTGGTCAGCTGTCCAATCTCAAGGTAAGCAGGAGAACAGTGCTTCCTTTTTGATGAAAAGAAAATGTGTGCTACACATCTGTTACAAACTTTCCTGGTAGTACCTAGCTTACCTGTCTTCATTTTTTTAGGTGCACCTGCGAGTCCATAGCGGTGAACGACCCTTTAAGTGTCAGACCTGCAATAAAGGTTTCACTCAGCTGGCCCACCTGCAGAAACACTATTTGGTCCACACAGGAGAGAAACCCCACGAGTGCCAGGTAAATAATACCAACAGTTTCAGTAACCAGTCAATTCCTTATTTGAGTATGAGATCCTAAAACTCTGCTTTCACCTCGCAGGTGTGTCACAAGCGCTTCAGCAGCACTAGCAACTTGAAGACCCATTTGCGACTGCACTCTGGTGAAAAGCCCTACCAGTGCAAGATCTGCCCAGCCAAGTTTACACAGTTTGTCCACCTCAAGCTGCACAAACGGCTGCACACAAGAAACGTCCACACCAATGCCCGCATTGCCACCGTAACTACATTCACCTCAGCAGCCTGCGGCTCCACGTCAAAGGCTACTGCTTAGCGGTTTCTCCTTCCCCAGCTGCAGTCTTGATGAACTCAATCGGCAGAGCGAGAAATCGAGCGCTTTGACATCAGCGATAATGCGGATAGACTGGAGGAAATGGAGGGGTTTGATGTGGAGAGCATGGTAGAGAAACAGATTTTTGGCCTGCTCTGGCAGGAGATGGATTTTAAGGCGTCTTATCACAAAGGTAGCACTGGAGGAGATCTGCACCCCCCACCACCTGCATTATCTACATATCGTCTGAGCGAGCATGGCAGTGAGGCTTCTGTCATCAAGGTTCATTGCAGCAGCCCTATCCAGCTCCTACCTGTCAAGGTTAAAAAGGAGACAGAGGAGGCCATGGAAACCTAGCTAACTAGAGGCTTGCCTGACTAGCTCTCTAGGCCAGGTTATGGACAGCCACACGTATACGTAATTCTTCTCAAAGAATCAGGCTATGGCCTTTATGTTCAGGGACTTGAGTACTCAGGGCTAACAGACATCGTTCCAGTCCATCAGTGGTCCAGTATGTCCGACGCAAATTAAAAAGACAATCATATTCTTTTATTAATATTATTATTATTGTTGTTATTAATATTATTTGCTCTTCTTGGTGTTTATTTTAGTTTGATACGTAATCTATTTAATTTATTGTTCAACGCATCATCCTTCACAACCAATACGTGGAAAAAATGTTTACAATGACTGGTTATATCATTGTAATTTACTGTTTTATATATTTCCTTTTTTCTTTATTCTTTTGTGGATAGTAACTGTAAATAGTGTCCCAGTTGACTGTGATTTCATGCATGACTGCAAAGAGCTCACCACATTCAGGTTTATTTTTAATGTGGGCTTTGAAGTCAGAGGTAGACCTTTTTGTTGAAGGCATTTTTTTAAACTATAGGAGAGGTCAGAGGTTACATATCTATGTGTACGTGTTTTACATAACATTTATTCTCTTAAAGTTGAGCTCTACACAATATAATAAGTACAAAAAGGGCATATTATATATTACCGACAACTGTTACCTCAAATGTCAGAGTGAGTGTGTGTGTGTGTGTGTGTGTGTGTGTGTACGGTGTGTGCTTGAACTGAGAGACGTCAGAGTTTGTTTTGCTACTTGAAGAGGAAATCAAATGTCCCAATGTGCAGGTCTACATGTGGTCCAAAGAATAGCAGTCTGTCTAGCTGTCACACACAGGCTGTGAGACTGACACTGCATTTTCTTACTTATGTGTGGCACATTACTGAAACCAAAACGATAAAGAAACGAGAATGTGGAAAAGATAACCAAAGTGAACTCTTTTGTTTATTTTCAGAGATTTGTTCAAGTTCAGCGTGAGCTGCTGCAACTGTCTGCTCTGCAGGTCTGTGATGATGTTTATGGACACTCCACATCTCTTTGGCCTTTGTATGCACTGGTTCTTTTTTCTTTTGTCTTACGTTTGTACCTTTTCTTTGTTTTTATGATTTTGTGTAGCGATATTAGTAGGGCGGTTTATCAGCAACGTGTGCTGCGAGGTAGTAGCGTCTCATACACTTTCTGTCCTAAAGTATGACCAAAGTCTACACCTCATCTTCAGCTTTAAATTAAAAAAAAAGACTGTCTTTGTTTACATACTGGTTTACGTAGCTATTTAAGTACAGCTTTGACAAAATGTAAATTATAATATAAATCTTCACTGATCTAAAGCATTTTTGTCTCTTGTGTGTGTTTTTTTTTTCATGTAAAACGGGGCTCATTCTCCTCTAAACCATTATATGGCACAAAAATTCACCATAGCACTTTCCTAAACATTCATAATTCATGCGTATATTAGGTGGATTCTTGATGTGATTGCAGGCCGCAGCACAGAGATTACAGAATATATTTTGCAGCAAAGGTCTTATTTTTTTCAGCTTTGTATAAAAAGTATACATTTTAAAAAGGATATCTGGCGATCTATCGACCTTGAATTTTTTTTTACTTCATTTTGACAATTTTCTTTTTATTAAACACTCATTTATTAGCAAAAACAAAATGTTTAAAATGCTTTTGCAACAAAGTGCAATATAAAACAGCCACAAACAGACTTGGTTCTGATTCGTAGGCACTTCAAAATACAACAAGCTATCCTTTATGGTGCGTTAAAATCTCTGGGTCTGTGGGTAGCTCCAGGGTAAAAGTTAGCAACACAGCAACCTAGCAATTACAAGATGCTTCATTTGCACTTCCGATGAATAGATCCATGACTAGGCAGACAAAAGAAGCAGTCACCAAATCAAAGTGTAAAATTCCACACCACACAAATCATGACACTGTTAGTAATACCAGCCACAACAGGCCTATAAATACACGCGCTATGGTACAATAATGAAATGCGTATGAATATCAGCCAATTAAAATGGTTCACATTGGCTGTTACTTGTTTGCGATTGTATCAGCAAGTACTGTAGATAAAATAGATAAAAATCCATGCAAGTGACCGTGCAGGTTAAAAGGAAGTGTCCATTTCAAAGTGTTTTCGATTCAATAAAATTCTAATTTTTTGCTTTAAAAGAAATCCAGAGAATAATGCAATATAAAGAACTAAATCTTGGCTGTGAAACCTGACTGTCAGAACTGATGTTTACAATGTGTTTTCCTTGTTAAGCAGATGTGGTAATACATTGCTTATGCAGTTCTGGCTCATGTGCGTCCTCTTCCTAATCCAGTTCTGAGAACGCTGACTACATCAAATGGAATCCCTTTCAGCTCTTCCCAAATTGTACATTTATAGGCCCCATGTGAGCACGCGGATTAT
The DNA here is from genome assembly GCF_018831695.1 of Puntigrus tetrazona. Taxonomy (NCBI): domain Eukaryota; kingdom Metazoa; phylum Chordata; class Actinopteri; order Cypriniformes; family Cyprinidae; genus Puntigrus; species Puntigrus tetrazona. Next base: position 1,740,139 of record NC_056714.1, on the reverse strand, counting down.
ATGATAATTGGCTTTCTTCATTTCCCGCTGCAAGATGATGTCTGAATCACTGAAGCTAAAAGGGGAAACACGCAGTTACAGAAACAAGCCTGTCTTCAGAACATCGACAAAAATGAATGGACAGAACTCAAGTCAGAATCCACTGACGTGGTTATACTGTTTAATATTTAGAAAAATAAGAGTCTTCCTGCTTTTTTTTAACATTTATTTATGTTCTAGGAAAAACTGCAAAAACATGTCTATGTGTAAAAATAGCAGGACACAAGTAATGATGTGGTCATAGCATTTAAATCTGTAAGAGTATAAAATAAAAATGCCAACGGAAAAATAAGCCTCTACCTATTTTATTCTGGAAAAACTCCAAAAATACCTGTACATAAAAATAATTCAAAATGAAAATCAAGATTCCAGCTTGAACGAACCCTAGAGGCAGAAGACAGAAAAAATGTATTAATGAAGAATTTAACGTCCTAACCTTCACAATATGACCTCAAAACACTTTTTTAAACTAATTTTTATGTCTGATTCAGGCATCCAGCTCCATATGCGTTTTTTTTTTTAGTGTAGTAAACTCGGGTGAGATTTCCATTAAAAACTACACATTAGAAGAGTATCAGAAAACGTGTTGAATCGAGCTTAATGCATGTCTTAAATTTGAAGTAAATTGCATTTATTAACAAAATGGTTTCTTATTTTCAAGTCTTTTAGCGTTAAAAGAAAAGTTAAGAAAAGTGTCTTTAAAACAGGGTCTACAGAAAACAGGAAAGGAGAATCAAAGGGAGAAAAACAAATACAAGTACCCAAAAAAAAGGACATGAAATGAATTAAAGCAAGGTACAGAAAAGAAAATTATTATCTGGTGTCGTGGGGGGTCATCATCATTGTCCCCCAAATGATCACAGCACCTTGGGGTCCCTCAGCACCTGTCCATTAGGAGCCGGGGTTAATGACAGGTTGGCTCTACGTGAGCGTGAGGGGGTCTGAAGAAAATTAGAGGGCAGCTCACGTTAGAGAAGAGAGAGTTTTGTTGTTGGTTCCTCAGCGATCAACCCCCTCCCTCCGCTCAGTTCCAGGTGTATTCGGAGTATACTAGAAGGTCATTCCGATCGGACAGAGGGGAAAGTTGTCTTCTGACACCTCATATAACTTAACAGGGTCTGGCTGAGTTATGGCCTTCGAGTTTTACTTTTATATCCCAATCAGCAAGCGGAGGGGAGTGGACGACACAAGAGTAATGTGGATAAAGTCTGTAAAAGTGGGCGAAAAACACATAAGAGAGAGCTGAAGGAGACATGAACCCTGTCCGCTTCCTCATTAAATTAACTTCAAAGAGGTTTCGCTGCCTAAAACGGTCAAGTCTTCACCTACTTCCCATGGAGGAAAGCAAGAAATGAAGGAAATGAAGAAATGAGTCGAAAAAAAGAAAAGAAGCGGTACCGTTTTTACTGCTCTTGCAACATGCATCTGAACAAATGTCTGAAGGAGAGATGACAGAGGAAGACGCAGAGGAGGAGAGTGGCTCCTCTGATCTTTTAAGTGACGGGTTTACTGGAATCAGCGAGTGCGTCCAGGATAGCTCTTTATTTAATGAACAGATGAAGAGTGCTCGGCTTCACTTTGATGTCCACTCCGCCGCCACACTGGAGAGACCGCCTCCCCAGCCTTCTTCCTGTGCCTGAGAAAAATAATGGCACTGAGCCCTGCCCCCAGCCGAAGACCACAACATCGAAAGGGGAAACTAGATACACGGGAGATCTTCTGGAGTTATGAACAACAAAAAACTATAACTACAGAGCTACCGAAACCCTTTAGGCCTTGAGTATTGTTATCATTTGTCAAATTTCGGCATCAGTATCGCAAATCTGAAACGAGAAGAATCCACCTCTGTAGAAAAGCACGGGAATTGTAAAGAATACTTACAATATTTGCCAAAATGTGAGGTACGCGCTAGTTTACAAGCATCCCACAATACAAGGCACTCAGCCAAATTGTCCATTTTCACTGTGATGAATGAAACGGACGCACAAGGAAACTTAATTGTTAGTTTCAGTTCAGTCATGATCAGAGTTTACCAGTTTGGTCAGCCATTTTAGTTGGAACTAAATGAAAATGCATAGAAAATGGACAAAATTCGACTAAAGCAATGGAACAAATTAATGACAAGTTAACAAATTCGTAATTTGTGTTTTTTTTTATAAATGAGTTAACGCTGCTACAGGCCTCTCTGAATTTTTTACCTCCTTGACTTTAGAACAGAAACGGATATTTTCTTTTGTATTTCAATGTAAACAGATGATAACAAAAATGTGGGTGAATTTGGGCTTGCCGTCGGTTGTGGGGTGGGATTTAGCATACTAAATGACTGGATAAATGTCATATTACTGAACAATAAAAATAGCAAAATAGTTTGCAATCTGATTTCAGCAAGAAAAACGAAAAGGACAACCAAACACTGAATAGCTATAAAATATTGTTTTAATTAAATGCCTTTTGAATGAATCTAGCAAAGACAGAAAAGCAATCACATAATTAAAATAAAGGAAAAACGCACATTTGAACCATTTCATTATCGTTTTAACCGTGTTATTAGTAGTGTGGAGTTGCAGCATCTTCTGTAATTATTAGTCATACAAGGAATGATATAAACAGCTGAAAGTTTGTACACAAACAGCATTGTCTCGAGAACAGTCTGCCGAGAAGTCGCCTGGTGGTGGCGTAAGCTCTGCGGTTTTGCCCGCTGTCTCTCTGTCTCGGTCTGGGGTAAAACACTCACCGATTCCTCTAAACGAATAATCACTCTCAGCTGTGTGTCGTCTGCAGCACTGATCTACAGTCCCCACAACCCCCTAAACACAGACAGCCAGTCTGCCTACAGGTTGTAAATAAATAAGGGGGAAAAAAAAAAAAAATACTGTAAGGTTAATTTGTTGGAAACAGTGCGATATGATAATGTATTTGTATGGCCTCTGACTTGCAATACATACCCATTTCAAAGATCAAACATTTGCTCTGAATGAATAGAAAAAACTATTTCCAAGCGGATGAAAAAAAAAATGTAAATTAGAAGAAAGCCGGGAAAAAGAGCTTCGTTTGTGCTATATCCCACTAACATTCGTCTGGGATCGTGACTAATCGGCTCGTGGGATGATCACCTCCACTGAGCTGTGCGACCCCCTACATGGCTGCCAAAACCAGACACTGACACATTTAATCCGGTGAATGAAGTCACCGATATTTTTTTCCATCGTTTTTTTCCATCTTCATTTTACACCTCATCTGACCCGGACGCATACGTAAAACGTGTTGATGATCAAGCCCCATGGCGGTCGTTTAGTGGCCTCATTAAACACAAAAAAGGATTCCTTCTGATAATTAACAGATCTGAGGGTCTAAGCGTACGTTACTCACAAATTAGAGAGTGGGAACGGGAGTGTTAAAGAGTTAATGGGGAGGGGATACAATCACATCGAGCTTGTGCAAATGTATGAATGTGAGAATTTTAAAGGCAGCAAGAACAGGGGACCCATCTGAGAAGTCGTTTCGAGAGAGTCTTCTTCGTGTGAAGCGCACAGAACGCCGTTGCTTGATGACCATCGCTCGATAAGGCCACTGCAGGGATGAGAATGAGAAAACAGGAAGAAATGGTGTGCCATCAGAACGTCTCTGCAGATGCTGTATCCCTAATTCTCCATCGACGGACAACTGGATCTTCTGGAATCAGTCACTTGGTGCCGGGATGATGCTGATGTGGAGAAAGTTGTCTGGGTGGCTCAAGTGTTCGCTCAACCACTGGATGGGTGTTTCCAGCAGCGGTTCGATGCCGTGAATCATAACCTGGAATCTCTTTGGCTCGTCTGGAATGAGTGTGAAAGAGAGAAAAGGTCACAACTGAGCATTAAGGGAAAGTACTATTCAAGTCGCGTCCAAAAAACAAAAAAAGAAAAAGAAAAGTTGAACATGTTAAGGCTCGTCACACGCGACTATTTCCCAAAAGCGCAGAAACTTTGTCATTCCAAACATGTCGGTTTAACAGCATAGAATTGTTATTGATGAAATGCAGGTGTGAAGTAACCATTGCTCAATTCACCAGTTCGGCAATTGCTGTAGATTATTGCTGTAAAAAAAACATGGGATTTGAAAAATACTTTTAGTTTGTCAAGAAATATCAAAGACACGGAACGAAACCTGCGTGTACAGGATGATGGAATGAAAGACATGCTGTAATCTATTTTGCTTATTTAGCTCAAGTGCACGATCTATTTAGGTCTGCATGTCATACTAACAACACGCTTCTAACCACAGATCAAAAGCTGCATTTCCAACCACACAACTTTGCATTGCTGTTTGCAAATGTTTTTGGAACTCTGGTTTCAGGAAAAATAGAATTGGTGACCTATGTTGGTAAGCAAAGTTTTTTTTTTAGAAATGCACCCTGATTATGAGAAGGTTCAAATAAGGACACTTGCCGTTTAGTTTTGCAATATGTAAATGCTTTAAGTAAATATGTTTTTGTTTGCTATTCAAGAAAATGCTAAAAGGCTAAATTAAAATTCTGTCATAAAGTATTCAACCTCATGTCATTCCAAATCCGTTCTTCATTCATCTTCAAAAGACAAATTAAGATATTTTGGATGAAATCCGAGAGCTTTCCGACCCTCCAAAGACAATTACCTCTAAACAAAGCAACTACCATGTTCAAGACATTGTTTAAATAGTCCATGTGACGTCAGTGGTTATGAAAGCTACAAGAATATTTTTTGTGTGCGAAGAAAACAAAATATTGATTTAACTCTTTCTTCTCTTCTTTATTTTTAAGCTTTATTTTCCCTAACTTTCTGGGACTTTAACGTGGTAGTTGCATTGCTGGAGGGTCAGAAAAGTCACATATATCATCAATATATCTAAATTTGTGTTACATAGATGAACAATGGTCTTACAGGTTAAAAATGACATTAATTAACATGATTTCACTTTTTCATTTTTAGGTGAACTATCCCTTTAAAATGCATCCCAGTCACCGTAAAAACCCTAAAAATGAATACAAAACAAAGTTGATGGGAAACTTGTACCCAAAGAAGTGGTCATGATATGTGTAACATCTTATACCTGTTGGCAATAATTTCATGACTGAATAATTCGGATTATTAAAAAGCCATGCAAGTGCAATATTTTTGACCATGGACCACAAAGCCAGTCATAACGGTCAATGTTACAAAATTGACATTTATGCATCACCTGAAAGCTGAATAAATAAGCTTTCCATCGATATATATATTTATTTATTATCGGACAATATTTGGCTGAGATACAAAACTATTTGAAAATCTGGAATCTGGAGATGCAAAAAAAACTCTAAACTGAGAAAATCACCAGCAATGCATATAACTAAACAAACAAAAAAAAATCAATGCATATAACTAAACTAAAAGTTTTAATATACAAAATAACAAAATGTCTTAATGGAACATGATCTTAACTTAATGTGCCCATGATTTTTGGCATAAATCACAGAACAATTAATATTTTTGATCCATAACAATGTAATTTTTCAGCCATTTTAAAAATTGCTAGTCCAAAAAAGTCCAAAGAAAAAAAAGCCAGATAACTTAGTTTTTAAACAAAAAAGCTCTATCAGCAGATCTTGGAGATCTAGAAGATTAATAAATAGTAAGGAGACATTTAAGATGCGATGGGGTTTGACCATTGAGAGCTTTAAAAACAAACAACAGAATCCTGAATTCAACTCTAAACTGGACCAGAAGCCAATGAAGTGAGGCTTGGTGTAATGTGATCTTTGCCCTAGTAAACAACTTTGCAGCAGCGTACAGAACCATCTTTATGAGTGCAAATGATGACTGAGGAAGACCCAAATATGGTGATAAAAGCATAAATGACAAAAAGACAAAAATGATTTAAATCTTGAGATGATCCATAACTGTTCTTGACTACAGTGTTAATATGCTTAGTTAAGCAGACATCAGAGTCCAGAATGACACCAAGTTTCCTGACCTGAGAAGAGACTGAGGGGAAATGCTGTCTGACTTCATTTATGAGACTAACTCTCAACTTTGGGCTTCCAAAAACAGTTATTTCACTTTTATCTTCATGGAGTCCAGGAAAACTTTCAGACAATCATTTCTTAATGTCCCCAAGGCAGGCAAATATAGGGTCAATTGTATCACCAGCTTTTAATGGTAGGTACAACTGAGTATCATCCGCATACAAATGAAATTAAACCTTATGTCTCCTAATAACAACGCCCAATGGACGCATATATAAATAAAAAAGAAGTGGGCCTAATACGGAACCCTGCGGCACTCCACAAGTAATAGGAGCAACAGATGAAGAAAATTTACATCATTTAACAGCAAAAGACCTGGTAATGTAATTTAAAGGGGGGGGGATTTATTTATTGATTTATAACTGACATTTTAAAATTGTTATTCCATGAAACGGATAAAATACATGACCAGATCTTCTGAGAGGCTCTATTGTGAGACGAACCGCAGCATTATAATTAGTTCTATTCTCCACTACTTTATCATCGCCTGCGCAGAACAAATTGACCAAGTTCATGCTGCGTAGCTACTCAGATACGACTGGAAAATTGAAGGAAACGCTAGAGGCAGTAACATTACCCTGTTGACCCATGGAGGTTAAATGGCTAATGCAGTTGGAGGGAAGGAGTTTCAGTTTGACAGCAAGTGATGGTTCAGGCATCAGCATGTGCGCTGGATGACCTTCTCACACTACTGAACTGCATCATGACCTACCAGACCATTTGCATAAAAGCACATACAGAAAGTTGTTGTTTGGACTTTAAAAACTTTCAAAATCTCCCCGAATGAATCTTCCCGTGAAGAAACCTAACGTTTCACTATTGGACACAACGATCACAAGCAAATGCTCTCTCTCGAACTCACACAAAAGCAATTCATCATGTCGACTCCACTTACTCCATTTATCACGAGTCTGATGAGCTGTAGCTCAGGGCTGGAGAGGTTGGGGACACAGATAACGTGGGTGCAGGAAGGAACCTCTCATAATAATGCATTCTTTTGTTTATTAAATGAGTGGTCAAAAAGGCATGGCCTCAGCTTTCCCTCTGACCGCTGTCAGCTCAATTATCTTTAACTAGATTCATGCATCATTTGGGCTTTCATTAGGCGTAGCTGTCAATAAGGTCAAAAATACACATTTTTTCTCTACTTCTGCATGAAACAAGCAAATCTCTCCACCTTTACCTAAAGTGCTTGAAGAAAATACTTAAACCTAATTGGATATTTTGGTGACATATACATACATACATAATTGGCATAAAGAGAAACAAGTTATATGTTTAATAAATAATTTCCTTCATTATTACCTGACATTTGTATGTAATTTGTTATATAAATAAATATATTGTTTACACTTTCCCAACACAGCTTTTCACTTAGTAAGATATTAATTAATGGACTGGAATCATTATTTGAGGATTATTATTTTTGATATTAAAATATACAAAACCTATATATAAATGGGTAAAACCCTAGTGGTTTAAAGGATAGTGGCAAAGACTGATTCATTTTCAGTTCATTACTTTTTGGGTTACACTGTGATCTTTAAATCTAGTCTTTTAATGTTGTGATGTGATGTAATGATTCGTGTTCTAAGTGTGTCTGAACAAGACTTTCTGGTAATATAAACTTCTGTTCCAAAGAATTTTAATGGGTAAAACAATGATTATGTATGATAGTCATTCATATCTGGCCAGAAAAAGTAAAACTAGACAGGACACATTCTAATGTAAGTCAATATATAAATTGCATTATATATAATTATAATAGCAAATCACATCTGCCACTATAGGACCATTGGTAACACTTTAGAATAGGTAATACTTGTTAACTATTAACTACTAACTTGCTATTTCTTAATTTTGTGCTACATAATAGTTAGTGAGGTAGTTGTTAAGTTTAGGTTAGGATTAATATGTGTGTGTGTGTGTGTGTGTGTGTGTATGGAAACTTTGCGTCATAGTAACAATAGTAATAATATGTTTTTGGTATTATTTATTTATTTTTCGACAATATTTACACATATATACATTTATATATTTATATTATATTCAATTCAACAAAATTCAACAAAAATAAGCAGTGTGTGTGTATTATACACACACACACACAATTTTTTGTTGAATTGTTTTCTCTTGTAACTTTTGATGTGATTTTTGATGACAATGTATATAATATAATATAAATATATAAATGTATATATGTGTAAATATTGTCGAAAAATAAATAAATAATACCAAAAACATATTATTACTATTGTTACTATGACGCAAAGTTTCCATGAATCATGTTTGTGCGTAATAGCCCATTTAATAACATCAACAAAATAAGGAACAAATTAGCATTTTGGCAATGTATTCTTTTTAAGTGTTCCTAATAAATGGTGGATTGTTGTAGATGTTTATTCGATTTTCGGGTAAATCAGTACGGTCTCTTTCTCTCAACAGCAAAAAAGTTGAAACCTCCTACAAATACCAAGAACATGGAAGCAACAAGCGCACTGGGGTGAAACTTCGGCAAGCTAATATGACTAAACATGATGACCATTTCAAACACGAGCACACACGCGTCCATGAACAAAACATCCACGTAATAACGGAACTGACTTGAAGCCAGTTTAAGCTGCAGGGCTATTGGATATATATATATATATACGCACAGCTTTGACCTTGATTGTTTAATTGTTAACGGTCAACCTGGACCAAAACCAACTCAAAAAGAGGACTAAACAATCAACTGACCCTGATTTTGAAGTCATACAGTAATAGTGCGATGAGCAGAAGAAGTAACTCATTCCTTGAAGTCCTGTGTGTGTTTGTCTGCCCCCGTGGAGTTTGTAAGGGTGTAAGGTGGGTGCGTCCCCAGCGTAACTCTCAGAATGATGTGAGGGGAATTCAAACAACACAAACTCATAGTAATTGAACACAACTTTCTTTCTTCCGGCAGTTATGACAAACGCCCACAGAAAAGTCCTAGCATAGGTCTGCCCTGGACCTCTGCCACCTTGGAGTATTTCACTCAACCGACTACTTTACTCGCTGGTTCACCTACTTTGAAGTTTTGAGGTTAACTGTCTGTTGTTGCTTTCAGTATGTCTAGAAGGACATGTAAAATGATATTTAAACTCATATTAGACATGTTTAACTACTGTCATATTGTTTGCATGCTGTTGTTTCTGCTGCGATGTTGCAGAAATAGAAAAAATTGTCACTGTCGCGGCTAGTTAGGACAAAAACTCATGGAAAAGATACCTTTTATCGCGTGTTGCGACATTGCATCACCAGTTGTTAGGACACAGTGTTATGTTGATGATACTTAGCTCTATATTTCTTTGCGCCTTATTTAGCTCTTCAATACTCACATTATAGTCCTCAATGTCTGCTGCATTCTCAAAACTGATAATACCTAGAATATCAAAATCGACTTCAGGCGGCAGATCCTTTTCCTATCTAGCTCCCAAACTCTGGAACAATCTCTCTAACGCTGTTCGGGAAACAGTAACACTTAAATCTAGATTAAAGACCCATCTCTTCAACCTGGTTTACACATAACACACTAATACGCTTCTATTATTCAAATCTGTTAAAGGATTGTTAGCGTGCATTAATTAGATCAGCCAGAGCCAGGAACACCGCCCATAACACACAATATAACACCAAGAGTTGACCTTCATCAGAAACCAGAACACCTGAGCACCATGGACGGATCACGGGAACCAGACAAAGACACAGACACACACACATGCAAAGGACAAAAGTCCTTTACACAATCTGACATAGCTGCGTTTAAAATTGAACTGTAAATAAAGTGTTGGTCGTCCAGTCAGAAGAGAACTGGCTCACCACTTGAGCCTGGTTTTCTCCCTTTTTTAGGGTTTTGCTTCCCTGCTGCCGTCTTCTCTGGTTTGCTTATTTGGGGACACTTAATTTCTAGCGATTATCATCAATTTGATTACAAGTTGATTATTTTTTTAATAAAAAAATATCGTTCTGTCATTCTTCAAATCAGTCTAATATATTCAACAATAAAACATTAACGTCCACTGAGGAAAGCTGAAAAAAATAAATAACTGAACAACATATGCGAACCATCATTTACCAAGGACATACTAACTGTACCATGGTACTGTGTCAGAAATGTGAGATATTCATAGCAAAAATGTATAATATCTCGAGCTGTGTTTCAAAGATGAAACGTTTTATTGGTTTGGAATGACATTAAGTAAATTATAACAATTTTTATTTTTATCCCCAAGTGTAAAGTTTATTGCAAAACCTGACCTACTGTTTATGCATTTTCTTATATATTCATCTATAGTTAATTCAACAAAAAAATTCCATGAACACATTTTGTAAACTACACAGAAACACATAACCCTGTACATCTAAAATATGAAACACAGTTAATGTAATCTCTGTCTAAAAAGCCATCTGATATCTAAAATTAATCAGTCTACAGGGTTTATCATTTTTGAGTCATTTCGGCTCTTTTTCTTTTACTACATTACCACGGTAAGACAGCCACCGAAATCGCTATTTCAGTGCCTTTCACAGGTTGAGCAGTTGTGGAGGTGGGAGGGCCAGCTGGAGGTTTCCCCACTCAACGCGTGGGTTGACACGAAGGGCTGCTGGGCGGGGGTTTTCTGCGCAATTCATTTATTTGAAATAATACCACCACACACCCTCTTATTCACTAAAAGATTTCTCACTATTCTGACCGACTTCTTAAGCAGAACATGGGGAAATTTTTTGAATACCATGTATAGCGTTTCGATACATAAAATCTTTATCTTATTGTGGAAAACGTAGGAGAGACCGTGTCTCCGCATGTCTCCATTTTTACCCCAAAAAGGGTGAATATCTAGCAATACATTCCATTCCGCTGGGTTTTGAAGACATATGGCTGTGATACGGCGGGGACATTACATGTCATTCTAGCTGAAGCATATGCCTTTTATTTTTATTTGTGGGAATCCCCATTACATTGAAAACATAACAGTACTGTAAACCATCTGTGACATTAAGACACCATCAAAGCCTTTCATAAACCAGAAAACCTCATCTGCTGATAAAAGAAGATGGTTAAAATCGCAAAATGCTGATTTTCACTCATGGGCAATTGATATGAATCAAGCCAACACTGTGATAAGCAAAAATGATTTGAGACCTTCTTGAGATAGAAAAGGTATTTCCCAGGTTGCAGCAGACAAGCATTTCCCTGTAATCTCAACACTTTGCTCTGCTCTGTTATCAAAGCATATCTCGCATATCTGGAAGAGGCAGAACGATAACAAAAGGAGAAGCACAAAGTGCCACTTTCTCTTCAACCCAACCACCAGGCCGTTCAGACAAAGCAAGCGCGTCTCGAATTGGGCTGGAAGCAGCACAGATGTGCTCCGTCATGCAGGCATCTCCGCCAGCAGGTGCTCCGTTTGTCACTGCTATTGTCTGCTTATCTACTTCCCCTCAAGACAAACCAAGGCCGCCCCTGTTTTGGCTGTGGATTTCATTCATGCAACCCTGATTCGTCCTTTTCATTCTTTCCCTATTCCTCATCTCTTCTGTAAATCTCTAGATGTTAACGATTTGTTTTCCTGTAATGTCTTTTCCTCTCATCTTTAATCCCAACCTCCTGTCAGAGATGAGTCTAAACTGCAAACACATTTTTAACAAATAACGAGTGCGTGAATTATTTTCATCTTGTGTATAACAGCTCACCTTCCGCACATATGGCAGCAGGAAACAGCTCCTTTAGCAGGTCTCCCAAAGTAAGCATGTGGCCTTCGGGAGAAACTGGTCGGAACAGCTTTTGGATGAACGGTCTGTCACTCATGGTCTAAAATGAGACAAAAATTAAACCCATCAGACCTAGAATCACAGTATAAAATAAATGCAAAAAAAGAATGCCATTCACTACCAAAAAACCCCCCCAATTAGAATTAAAAAAATTATATATATATATATATATATATATATATATATATATATATATATATATATATATATATATATATATATATATATATATTTTTTTTTTTTTATTTTTTTTTTACATTTTCAACAAGACAAATGTTACAGTGCATGTGCATTTTTGTGGCCCTAACTTCACTTCCGATGGGCTTTGAAATGGAATCAATAACAACAGCCAAGTCTCTCTAGATTAGATTATTTTTATTAAAAACGTGAATATGTTATCTACCAGCAAGAGGTGCTTTAAAGCAAGAGAAATAGACGTTTCCCTGCTAACGGCTGTACAAAAAGCAGTGCTGAGACTATTATTTTAGCCATTTTAGTTTGTTAAAAACACTAAAAACAGCAGAGTTACAGCTGATCCATGCATCGATTTGCTTATAGTCTATTTGATGTGACTGTATCTATGCTCCTCCTAAGCTGAAATCCTTATATACTAAAATTAGAATAATATTTAAAAAAAATAAATGATAATGTAAAAAAATGACTGCTTGATAGGTCACTTTACAAAAGTTGCGGTCGGTTAGTTTTAAAACAAACAACAACCGTATCGATAGAAAGTGAAAAGTTCTGAAAGTTCCTAGTCAGCGTGTAGTGAAAATTCTGTTGTCTAAATGCTCTGATCCTACTGTAAATAATTAATCCATGATTAATAATTAATTTCTTATTCAAATGCAAAGTAAAATTCTAATTCTGCCTTGCAAACAATTAAAAAAAATATTAGACATTTTTAAATATATAAATATTAGAAGTCTTCAATATACATTTTTGTTGTCTTCAATAATCTGTTTTGAACAGACATACGTTGCAATATGCAAGAAAAGAATGCTACTGAAATTCAGCAATTATTTTTTGCTTTTGTTAAATTGTATCATCTACTTTTATTGTATTATTTATTGCATCATATACTAGTATTGGCACAAGTTCATAATGCTCAAATTTAAAAGCAATTATAAAAGTAAAGCACTTTTTAAAGTAAAAGTGAGAATGAGGTTTATTTTAAAAACAGGCTCCGTGATTTACCCGGAAAAAAAACCAACATCATTTATGAAAAAATAATGATGAAACAGGAACATGTGTGGTGCATGTGCAGTATGTACTGGAATATTGGAAAGCTAAGAATCCCCAATCAACAACGATGCCATCAATGACCCGTGAAGCAGATATAGCACACCGTAACAACGATAACACGTCGACCACCTACGCTCAAGTGAGTATACTTTTCCTTTGAGCTTTCTTAATTTCCTTTCGTTTTTATGTCATTTAGTCAGCACACATGACCACGTTGGTGAGAAATGGCATGCATGTTATTTAATGGCGCCCGTTTTCACGCCCTTTATGGGGCGCTAACAACAAATAATTCATTTGTTAATATCATGTCAGTTAGCAGCTGTTTTAACCCACACTAGTTGGGTATAATGTTGTGAATTGCTGAATAAGATACTGAGCGGATTAACAGCCGGCAGTCACGGCTTAGTCTTTCCTTCGGCCTTGAGCGAGCGAGCGAGGTGTCGAATGCTGGACAGGATCCAGTTTTCACACACAACTTGCATGAGGTCAGTGATATAAGGGTATCATTGTGTAAGATCTGGACCTGTGGTGACAAACAGTGGCCTGGCAAACAATAGGAGTCAATCTTGGTGCTGTGAAAAGGAAACTGGTGACACGACGGCTCAGGTAGTCCAGCTGACACCGACACCCCCGGGTCTCAGGAAGAGAAGGTGTCTCAGGATGCTAGGACCTCGATCAAGTTACCAGAAAAACTGACTCACTGCTCACTTGCACCAAGATCATCTCCAGAGTCGGAGAAGAGAGAGTGTGAGAAGTGACAGCTACTTCGTTGCATTTTTAAACGGCAGCATTAATTATTGACCCCAGCATTATCCAAAAGGCTTCTGATACCGACGAGAAGTGTGATACTCTGGGTGCCGACACTTTCTTTTCAACTCCCCTGACACCCTAGCTGGCAAACCAGCACATGAACCACACAACAGACATCATTAGCCTTTCTCCAAAAGCAAGAGGCCAGAGAAAAGAGATGCTCTTGGGTCTCGGAGCTCATGATCAGAGGCTAACTCTATTCTTTAGAGCATGCAGACAATTATGGGTTCTTTAGGCAGTGTAATCGGACTGTAAAACAAAAAGTAAGTCACATTTAGGGAAGCAGGTAGCCTTGAGCCTTGCCTTAATGAGACGAGAGGTAACGGTAAAATTAAACAACCATGTCATTTGAAAGTCAAAAAAAAAAAAAAAAAAAAAAAAAAAAAAAAAAAAAAAAATCGCTGAAACGTTTGATTTAAAAAATAATAATAATAAAAATATTCAAAGATTAAAATGACCTAAACTTAAATAATCAACTGTCAATTTAGTGCTGAATTAAAAAAATACATAATATACATACATAATGATACTAATATGAAATGTTTAAACTGTCTTTCGAATATTCATATGGTGAATTCAAATAATCAAACAGTCAAATGTCAAATATTTAAACAAACATTTAAAACGGATATTCAAACTGTCAATTCAAATATTTCAATATTGAAAAAAACAGCTGATTGCAAAATTAAAGCAAGGAATTAGCTGAATGCATCTAAAAACAATTGCTTTTACCATTTGACCAATAGGTGGTATGATGGCATCATGCATATCTGTTAGAATAATACGTTTTAGATAGTGTAATAACAATTGAAAATAAAGACACACTTTTTTATTTATCAATGCATTACACTAGATGATCAAAAGCAGTATATCAAAAGCATGTGTTATGAACACAGATCCTCAGCAAATCAGCTGATGCATTATAGAAGATTTTTAAAAATTGTATCACTCTTTTAAAACTTCACATCATGTTTTTGCTAAAATAAACATTAAAAATGTCATATGTAAGTCAAACTAAAATATTTAAAGTTAAATCCTTTGCCATACTATACAGTACATAACTGTTGAAAGTAAATAAATGAGAAAATACCTGATATATTCTAAAGGGAATATAGCGGAAGCCTCCCTCTTCAGTAGGATACTCCATGAGTTTACGATTCATGGCCCAGAACTGGTCGAATTTATCTGATAAAATAAAAGAAATTGTTTTAATCAATGACAATAGCTCATGTTTCATTTAGATATCGCCCTCTAAAATCGTTCAGCACAGTATTTGAACGTAATTCTTCCATCAGGCAGCCTCACTCGTCCTTTACTTTCACTGTATTTAACAAAAACTCAATGAAAGTGAGTCAGTCGGTCCCTAACATCTGTTTAACATCCCTTCTTGTGCTCTCCAGAAGAAAGAAAACCATTAGGTCTGGAGCAAAATTATTCCAAAATAAAGGTCCGTTCACACCCAGAACAATAAATACAAAATGGCTATATTAGCGTCGTCAGCAACGGCCAATAACAATCTGTTTATTACAAGGACATAGCGCCGTTTTGTCGCCTGCCACGTTAAATGCTTGAGCACTTTAGCCGGTCAGATTCTGCGTGGCTTCCATTTACGCAGCTATTTTATTTATAGATTTTCAGCTGAAAGCGATTCCAACGATATATCGTTACAGCTGTGAATTATAATAGTGGGTTTCCCCATTCTAATAGAATTATAGCGGTCGTGCGAGTTGTATAGTTATAGCCATAACAGCCTCGTGTGTTCAGTCACGCTGGCTGCGTTCTCACATGTACAGGTGAAAATCAACATCCGCTTAGAAAATGTTACTTTCTCTGCTCACACGCGCTCATCAGAGACCAGGACAGCTGTGACGGTGTGTTATCAAAACATCTATGCTTCTGAAACTTACACCTCCCTCAGTTTATCTGCAGAGCTTCACATTTTCACCTTTAAATTAAGTACTGAAACCGCTGCCTGCATCGCGCGTACCGATTCTCAGATGAAAGTACGGGTTACGAGGACATCGTGCGTAAAGCTTAAAGCTGGATAGCAATGCACAAGTGCTTTTACTATTTCACCTAAAGATTAAGATTTGCTGAAAAATTGCTCATACATCCATGATGCAAATGAATATGTTTGTAGTACATAACTTGCACACTTCAGAGGTGTTATAATTATTCATACACTTTCTAACTTTGTAAAGGTTACAGAAGAACTAAATGGACCTCATGCACTAAGGCTCACACAAATGAACCATAGCCTCCAGAGCCTGTGCCCATCATACATCACATCGTTTTCTATGAAGTCTGTCAATTACGACAGCTAAACACTATACCTTTAGACTGCAAACTATATAGAAAAAAGTTGAGCAGTGTTCCCTGCTTTAAAGACATTGCTCACCCAAAAATAAAAATCCTGTCATCATTTACTCAATTTTATACATACAAGAAGGTGTTTTGAAGAATGTGGGTTACCAAACAATTGCCGGTTATCGTTGACTTCCATACATGTAGCATGGAAGAAAAAACATGGAGACCAAAACCTCTTTTGTTAGCCGCTTTATTCAAAACAGGCCTATTTTTGTGTTCAGCAGAAGAAATAAATTAATAAAGGTTTGGAAGAACTTGAAGGCAAGTAAAGGATGATGACATAATTTTATTTTTTGGGTAGCTTAACCCTTTAACGCAAGGCGCAAAAGTACTACCATTTAGTTTCTTCAGCCACGGTGCCATTAGAACTAATATACAGCAAACTTTATGACTATCTTTCTAAAGATTTCTATTCTTAACAAGTTAAAAGTTATTTTTCCCTAGTTGTTAAAAGTATTTCATGATGTATGGAGGAAAAAAAAGAGATATCCGAAAATGTAATATTAAATAATTTTTTTATACAATTAAACAATTAGTTTTTATAGATTAAAATAATTTAAACAATAATTACACATTTTTCCCCCTAAATAAATATATATATATATATATATATATATATATATATATATAATATATATATAAATAAATAAATATATATATATATATATATATATATAATATATATATATATATATATATATATATATATATATATATATATATATATATATATATATATATATATATATATATATAAATAAATATATATATATATATATATATATATATATAAATAAATTATATATATATATATATATATATATATATATATATATATATATATATATATATATATATATATATATATATATATATATATATATAAAATAAAAGTAGTATCAATTATGCTGGCAGTTCTTACCATTCTGTAGACCCATCCACAGTTGTTTATGGTCTTTTTTCTGCATGTCGTTAATGACTTGGCCTTTGTGTTTGAGCGCATCTGCCTCTTTGATGCATGACATGAAATGCGCTTCTATCACAGAGTTCGATGGGCAGTGAAGCAAGTCATGTTCTGGGAAGTTCTACAAAATAAAGGAAATTACAACTGTGGAATATTAATAACTTCGTGAAAAAAACCTACGAATGAGTCTACACACCTTAAAGCGCACTGTAACGTTCCAGGGCAGAGCGGTGTTTGAAGCGTGGAGATCGAACAATACGCCAATGGGATAGTGCCTTAAAACAATGAAAACGTAACGTTAACAAGGCATTAGCTAAAAATCAATCACTGAGTTACTTGAGACATGGCAAAAAAAATCAAACAGCTCTTGTTCAAGCAAAGCGGAGATCTTGTACATAAGCCTGGTTTTGTCCTGCCCCCTAGCGGTACAAGACAAAAGTACACCTATAACTATAACACCGTCACCAGACTAATTAGATACAAAGCTGACAGAATTTGAGAAAGTAAAAAATCTATAAAATGGATTAAATCAGGCGTTAGTACAATGTGAGAAACCGCATGTATGCAACAGCTAAGAAAGTAAGTAATGCAAACAGGCTCGAAATCTCTGAAAGGCTCTAAAAGCTGTCTGAAAAGCCTTGTTTTACCCAATAAGCTTCATGCCATCTATTTGTACTTGATCACTAATGTCATCTGTGATGTCTAGACTCAGAGGAAGTAAAAGGCATTTTAGTACCACCTACAGATTGCAGTACAAGTGTCTTTTTGCTGATCTTTATAAAGTAAAAATTGTATATTGTACTTGTATATTGTTAGTAATAAAATACTTATTGAACTTATGTTTACCTAATCATCCATTCATGACTTGCAGCAGGTTTTTGTATATTTACTTGGTATCAACACATCGTTATAGTAAGTTTTAGCAGGGTAGCTTATCCATAATTCTATTATTATTGTTATTATTTTAAAAATCAAATCAAATATGAACAGGCTTTTGGGAAAATGTGTTTGTAAATCTCTCAATCAATGCATTGTTTGTTTGTTTGTTTTTTTTACAACATTGTTTCAGATCACTGAACAAAGCACACGCCACGTTATTGGGAGAAATAGAGCGACAACCGATACGCATTTTGCATACGTGGCCGGCATTCAGCCTTAATCGCTTCGGTTGGATAAAAGCATCTGCAAAATCCATGAACGTAAAAATGAAAGTCGTGTGCGGACGTTAGTTTAGGTTAAACATACTCTCAAACCAACATACCACTTGAGAGGCGTTCCCTCATATTCAAACCACATCTCCTCCACGTCTTCTGCCTTCATGACTTTGAGAAAATGCTTCTTGACTTTATCGGTGACTAGCGTCAGGTAACTGACCCGTGGGAGGAGCAGCTGACAGATTTAGAGAAATACAGCACAGGTCAGGTGACTTCAAACTAACCATTCTACGGCAGAAAGAAAGGCTGCGATCTTAACTTACATAGTAGGGTTCTGCCTCTCTCTCCGTGGTTTCCTCTGGAGACAGCGTGAAGCAGGCCGGTATCCTCCCGAACCAAACATCTCGGAGCACATCCTTGTCATCTGCCATTATCATCTTTCTCCAGGTGACACATATAACGTCTTCAGTTATTGAGCTGTTTGCAACACAGACATTCAATATTTCATAACACCAATATATCAAGCAGTAAATTTAGGTGATAAAATACATCTATATGAACAACTGCAGAAAGTCACATGTAAGAAAATCGAGTAAATTGTGTTTTATTCACTACTCTTTTTTTTATTATTCTATTGACGACCCAAGTTTTTACATTTTCTCAGAATGAGAGCAACGTCTTAAACTACACCTTTTTGAGACAGAAAATGTTCTGGGACGAGCCACAAATACGTATAAAACATCTTATTAAGTGCTGTAAAGATCACAGAACGCATCTCCTATCCTAAATTACTCCAGAAATAATAATTAATAGAGGAAATTAAATGTAAACGTGAAAGTGAAATATTAGCTGTACTAACACTGGGCTAGTGTTTAGCATTTAACATTGTTTATAGCCTACAGAAGACTTATGACAATGTTTAAATCGCCACTCTGTTAAACCACCAACTAAAATCAGGCATTAGTGATATTTAGTCGCGTTTATGAGGCTGTAACTATGATAATGTTGGTAAATACAGCTAGCACTGACAGAACAACCTTAAACACGGCGAGACACCTTTGGAATAAATGCCGATACTAAAAATGCCTAGACTTCAAAAACGACTGTATACAAATATTAATAACAGACAGAAAACGGAAAAATAAATTACATCCATTAGATGTTTACAGGAAGCATTGGAGTTGAGCTCATTTTTAACACCCAAGCGATGTCATGCATCCCTAAGATGGCACGTACCTTCAAAGTAAAAGTCTCTACACGTTAAACGCTTTCATTGTTTTTCACAATAAATGTCGCATTTGTGTATTTATTTTAATTTTAAATGTTTTCATTTATTTTATTTTATTATTTTATTTTTTTTTTACAATTGCGCTGTTTCATGAATGATTCAGTTCCGATTTGGACGGGACTAACGTTACTATCTTACAGAAGGTCATGTGCTTTTAAACGCGTCAATATTTTAATATTTTAAAGCTATGGGCTGTTTTACGAAACACATTTAGAAAATATGAATCACATAATTGCAGCTTAATTCAATTTATATGTTATGAGAAAAGATTTGAGGATTTTTAGTTTTAAATATAAAAAAAAAAGCTTCAAATGTTGATAACCCTTCAGTCCGATAGATGGCGCTAAACGATTGGGGAAAAAATGTCGCGCATGCGTTGTATCAACACTGCGTGTGCGCTTTTTTTGCATATGGAGGCAGTCGAGTGAGTTGTATTAATTGTTGATGGTATTTTAGCCAAACGCATATTTTTTGCTTTTTTATAACAAGTATATATGTTATTTTGCATTTAATATTCAGAGTACTGGTTGGTTTTGTTGTTAATATCGTACTATCTCGGCAGGTCTTTTGTTGTGTATGTTTATCTACGGTTTATTTAAAGTTCCGGTTTATCCAGTTATCGATTCCCACTGGTTCGTGACTGTTAAATGTATTAAAAGTCTTGAAGCGTCGAGAAGAGTTACAGAGCGATGGAGGCTCCGCCGGTCACTGTGATGCCCGTAACGGGTGGAACCATAAATATGATGGAGTATCTTCTGCAAGGTAAACACCACCAGAAACACAATCTCATTGCTATTATTAAATCCCTCAGTCATCTAGTTTATACAAATCCGGACATGACTTTGTTATATAGCATGTGTTTAATAATAGCTTCCTTGTGATGAACGCTTACTGTATGTGTAGTGATTTTAACTAGTGCTCGGCTCTATTTCACTAGTTAGAAATTACTGTTTGAGTTTTTAAAATCCTTATTTAATTATTGTTAACGACTGGAAAAGCCATGTATTGAAATGTATTGGTACAAACCCTGTACCACTGATATTACTAAAAAGTCAAGGTTGTTTTGTACTTTACATGTTTCAGGAATTACTGTTAATTATTCTCTTGATTGAAATTTGATAGACACTTTAAATTGATTTGAACAGAAACGTGTACGGAAGCCTGTTTTCGCCATGGAACAAAATAAATAAGAAAAAAAAGCCTATTTAGACTTAATCTCAAAATAGACTTTTTCTCACGATTTTAAGTTTATACCTCACAGTTCTGACTTTTTTTTTAAACTAAACTCCTGATTCTGAGAAGACAAGTCAGAATTGTAATGCAAAGACATAAACTCGCCATTGCAAAAAAAAAAAAAAATAAAAGTCTTGATTACCATTTTGAAATTTTGAAACTTGGTCAGAATTGTGTTTATTTCTCACAAATCTGAGTTTAGCTCTCACGGTTGATTTTTCTCAGAATTGTAACACGGCTATAACATATAAACGTCTCCTATTTTAATTTTAAGTAAGCTTTGTGAAGTCTTTACCTCTTTGTTGGCACAGGCAGCGTACTGGACCAGTCTCTGGAGAGTCTCCTGCATCGTCTCAGAGGTCTGTGTGATAACATGGAACCCGAGAGCTTTGCTGATCATGAGCTGGTGTACCTCCTGAAGGGTCAGCAGGGCAACCCGTTCATGCTGCGCGCGCGCCGCTCGCTTCTTCACCCTACGGCCCCTTGGCACCTGCGCTATCTAGGTCAGCCGGAGGTGGGCGACAAAAGCCGCCATGCCCTGGTGCGGAACTGTGTGGACGTGGCCGCCTCGCACAGCTTGCCAGAGTTTCTCAACGAAATGGGTTTCCGCATGGACCACGAGTTTGTGGCCAAGGGTCAAGTGTTCCGGAAGGGTGCGATGAAGGTGGTTGTGAGCAAACTGTTACGCGTCCTGGCGACGGGAAACACGGAGAACACGGAGCCGCTGTCTCTGTCGTACCTCGTTGAGCTGAGCGTGCTGGCTCCTGCGGGACAGGACACTGTGTCTGAGGACATGAGGAGCTTCGCGGAACAGCTCAAACCTCTGGTGCACCTGGAGAAAATTGACCCTAAAAGACTTATGTAGTGTGATTTCATTGAAAGACTTGATTGTATGATGGGTATTTTTTGCTAATTGATTGATGAAGCACTGTATTTTTAGTAACTAAGTAAAAGTCTTAAATAACTGAAAACAAAAAAACAAATAAACCTCTCATTTGAGTAATTTCCTCCTTTTTTACCACTTGATGAATTCAGTTATTTAAAAAAATCTATGCTTTTTGAGACATAGACATAGTTATTCTGTGTATTGTTGTTTTTTGACTTCTGTATCATTTTTATTTTGCAAAAAATTGTTGCTTTTGACTTCAAAAACGTGCATTAAAATAGCAATAAACCGTGTTTAAATAGCATTTGTCAAAGCCTAAACTTTCCCTGATGATTACATTTTTACATTATCACTCCAGTCTATAGTGTCACATGACATTATTGTGATTATTTATTTTCAGTAAGGATGCATTAAGTTGAGCGACAGTAATACTAAAACACTTAACCTTAACTATATTATTCTAAAATAACAAAATGGCACTACAGTATTACTTTACTATATAGTGCTATTGTATACGATGCCATGTCTTTTGTTCTTGTGCCATGATGCAATAATGGTACGACGTAAAATAATATGAAATGCTATATGAATACTTCTTAAGAGTGAATAGGGTAATCATGTAGTTTTCTAGTGAAGCTGTAGTGTGCATCTAATGCTTTGTATCGCGCTTTATAGTATACAGCTTGAAGTGCAGGAGGTTGTGAGCCGAGTTCCTGAAGTATAGTGACAGATAATGCAATCGCTGTCCTAACAAATAATAAAGGCCGTGCTGATTTTCTCTGTTTTTAAGCATGTTTAGGATAATAACAGTAGCGTAGCGACACTGTGTTCAACTTTGTTTAGGCTAAAGAGTCATTTTAACCAACAAAGTTGTAACACTGTAAATAACTTCACAAATAAAAGGCCATTTTTTCACGCTAAAACCATGTTGACGTGTAGCAAAAAATTTAGAAACTCGGAACTGTAAATGACCTCGACCTCAGCGGAGAGCATTTGATAAATATATCCATTAAATAAATGAAAGAAACAACAACAAAGTAATAATAAAGTGAAGTGGAATATTTCTTCCACTGCCCTCTTTTTGGAAAACTGAAATGTGGTCGCTCTGCCCGAAGGTGTGCATCCAAACGGAAGAGGGCAGCAGAGCGTCACTTAACTGCACTCATCAATGCAAAATAAAAGTCCGCTGACCTCCAAAAGCTCAAAAACTCAATTTTCGCTTAGAATTAATTTTAAATATTGTAATAACAGGGATGTTTCCAGATTTATCAATGACAAAGTGTTGTGCAACTTTCTTATCTATATATATATATATATATATATATATATATATATATATATATATATATATATATATATATATATATATATATATATTTTTTTTTAATTATTTTTATTTATTTATTTATTTTTTATTTATTTATTTATTTATTTTTGAACATGAGGCTTACATTATCAATTTCATTATCTCTCTTCAACTTGTTAAGTTATGTTCATTGATGTACATTTAGCAATAAGAAATTTTTGGTACTTAAGGAGTTATATATTTATATAAGCACCATTAAGGAGTGGCCAGAGGAGAACTGGCCCCCCAACCAGACTGGTTTCTCACAAGGTTTTTTTTTTCTCCGTTTTGTCACGTATGGGGTTTTGGTTCCTTGCTGCTGTCGCCTCTGGCCTGCTTAGTTGGGCACACTTGAATTCTAGCGACCATCGTTGATTTGATTACGCATCTATGCATTCAATAAAAAAGTGCTTCATCTTGTTATTATACTCTACTATCACTCATTCTCCTGTTTGATACAGTGCTTTGATACAATCTGTATTGTTAAAAGCTCTATATAAATAAAAGTGATTGATTAGGTGTACGAACAAAAAAGCTCTAAGAGTATGTGTGTATTTTTTGTTGTATTTAAGTTATTGTGATTTAGCAAGGCCTTTCATTATTTTATTTTATAATGTTATTTTTTTGTTGTTGTTGTTGTTTTTAGAATTGTGTATAGCTATTATACCCTTTAAATTAATTATTTGCAATACACAAGATGGTATTAAAGCAATTATTGATTTTATTGCCACGTGTGGACAGCAAAATGTATCTCTTAGAGGGCATACAGAAATGTGTGGTAACTGCAGCCACCAAGTTCAGAATGAGATTATTGATTTGTGTGGGAAACAAATTCAGAATTAAATTCTCGACAAATCTCATTCCACTCAATGGTCTTGATGAAACAGCTGATATCAGCAACGTTATGTGCGCTGCAACTTTGGAAAGTATTCTGCGAAAGCATTATTTTCACCTCCATTGCTGATAAGTGAGATGTTAGGTAAGGTCTCGCTGGACAAACTAAACGAATTCAATTTAGAGCCAATGAACGTGGTCAGATAGGGCTATGACGGCGCAGGTAACGTCAGCTGCAAGCTGTGCTGGCCTGCATCAGCCCTATCCTGCCGCTAACTATGTCCATTGCAGGAATAATGCACTGAAACTGGCTATAATGCATTCCACACAGATCCCATTGGTTAGAAATTCATTGAACACCACGCAAGACGTAGTCACTTTCATATATGCTTCCCCAAATTGGCTACAGATATTTTTAGGTTACCAAAATACAAACCAACATTTGAAAACGCATGCACAAAGCATGCATTTCCACAGTCATTGAAAATTATGAGCCTATTTTTGAGACAATTGGGGCGACTACAGACACAGCTGCTCAATGGCAACTTCCCCGTCCAGATCAATGGAGTCATTTTACTTTATCATAAGCATAACTGTGATTCACGGTTTGCTTCAATATCTAACGGCCCTCAGCAACAGCATGCAATTTACCAACAGCTGCAGATAATACCACCACCTACTGTAGTTACACTTCTCCAACAAAAAAAGAAGAATTAGCCTTTGGAAAACTCTGGGATCGGGGCTCTGATTTGGCAATTAAAGTGGATGTTTATCCCTCCATCATTCGCATTGTGGCACTGCAGACTAAAGGATCAAACGCACCTGCATAGAGCCCAGAGGAATACTTATCTTTTATCCCCTTCATTGATCACCTCAAACAGAAAGTGAGAGCCCATGTCAGTATAGTACTACCGTGCCTAAAGGGCCAGTATTTGCTGCCAGAAAAACTTTTGGCCTTGTCTGACACTGTGGAGAAGTATGAAAAAATAATGCTTAATGTGAATGGTGTGGATGCTGAGCTTCAGCTGTGGAAACATCTCAGTGCATTACAGAAATTTAAGATAGACCTACTAGGTCACGATAATGCTCCAAAGAGTGAGTAATCGCTAGCATGAAGAAGACTACAAAGTCTTAAGCAATATGTTCAATAAGGTCCCCCACCAGTACTGCACAACGAAGATAAGTGATGACATCCATCAACATTCTGAACATTCACGTAGTGGTGTCAAAAGAAACTTTAAACAACACAGTGTACATACTGTCCTATGAACTCCAGGATCTTGAAAACAAAGTACTCATCACCCAACAACCATCTGTTTACAATATAAACTCTGTAATACCATCCAGTCAATGATACACCTGAATATAGAAAACATTGCCCCCCAAGACATTCAGGATAATGTGGCAGCAAGAAAAGGGCATTATTGCCACTAGATGTTCTAATAATTCCTGCAGCTGCAGGAAAGTTAACTTTAAATGGATGAAGAACATCAAGAGGAAAGAACGTTGCAGAAGAACCCAAATTAATGGATCGATTCTCAGTTTAGAGTGGCATTTAATTGTTGCCAGCCTATGGCACACCTGTGCGATAATAATCATGCTGTCTAATCAGCATTTTGATATGGCACACCTGTGAGGTGGATGGAGCAAAGAAGAAGTGCTCACTAACACAGATTCAGACAGATTTGCGAACAATATTGGAGAGAAATAGGGCTTTTTTGTACGAAGAAAAAGATCTTTGAGTTCAGCCCATGAAAAATGGGGGCAAAAACAAAAGTGCTGCATTTATTATTTTGTTCAGTGTAATTAAACGCAGGTGCTGGGAATAAACAGATTAAAATAAATGAGGACAGGGCTAGTAAAGAGAAAACAGCAACAGACAGGGGTAAAATAGGTCCATAATGGTTGCCGTTTAAATTAATTACAGAATCGGGAAGTGTAAGTGATAGCACCTCGGTTGGGATAACTTTTGAAGAGGAAGCTTTCCCTGGAAAGATATACGTTGGATATATGTGATACAATGTGAGGCTGTGCATACCTCTGCCATTTAGATGTTGCAAATGTCAGAGGTTCGGACATGTGGCGGTGGTGTGAAAGGAAAGCGAAGATGCGGTGAATGTAGTGGAGAATGCAAGTACGGTAAATGGTACTAGTAAGAAGCCGTGAGCTAAGAGACCTATGCGGAGGCAACAAAGAAGGTTTCAGGAAAGGTGAGAATGGAGAAACAAAATAAAATCATGAACAAAGAAATAGGAAAATGTCAGGGATGCGATATGCTGAAAGAAGAGACGTTGATAGCGAATGATTTTGTTCTGTTTATGCAGAAATAATAAATTGTTCAGCACAGACAAAAAGCTGAAATTAAAGGATTAAAATAACAGTTAAATAAGCAGTATCTAGACATAAAAGGGTTGCCCTTGGAAACGGATAGAGATGCCCTCAATGAAGAAACACGATCCTCTCAGACATGGGCTGGATCATCTTAATGGTACTGATCATTTTACAATGGAATGCGAGCCTAATTTCAGATGGCAGAGATTTTAAGAGACCTGGTTTAAAGCACAATTAGATTTTATTATAAAGGGATATAATACAGTTAGAGGAGAAATAGTTATTTAAAATGGTATGGTACAAAAAATAGATTCAAATTAGGAATCAATTAGAAGTAAGGTATGGACTGAAAGAGGTTGCATAGATATTAATTATTATAATCCTTGTGGGAAGCATTTTCGAAAAAGTTGATGATAAATGTTTAGTATGTATATGGAAGTCGAAAGCAAGAAATATATGGTTACATCAATTGCAGTACAGTAATACAGTCTCAATTTCCTCTATTCCTCCCTGGTTATTTTCCATGCAAACTGTTGACCTTAGTGTACAGCAGGCACTGAAAGACAACGCTAAGCAACTTCCAATATGGTACATAGTTCAGAAATATTTTGAGGAACATTTTATTGGATGGATCCAATGATCACCATACGGGATATGCAGGTGCAGTGTATATATATATATATACAGAATTATTGGAAGCATTATTGGCCGTACACTATTATTGCATCTGATGATATTTCAGCACTTAAAAGTGTACAATATGGCAGGTCAAAAGTTAGGATGGATAATGTCAATGAAATATTCTGAAGGATGTACAATACGAAAAGGGTATGTCTACACAATTTGTTTGGGTTCCTGCTCATAGCGGTGTAGAGAGAAATGAGAAGGATGACATTCTGGCGAAACAAACTTTAAGAATAAAGCAAGTAGAGCAATGTATTACTTTCAGTAAAACAGAAGCTAAATTGTATATTAATACACATACTGTAACGTGGTTGTAGTAGTTCACTTCACGAAGGAGTATACAAAGGTTACTTTAAATCAAAAGGCATCGACACATGTGGAACAGTAATAACATTCACAACCGACAAAAGCAATGACTTAAAAGACAAGACTTATAATATACACAGACACAATTAGGGAGAACTGAAAGGTTGAGTTAATTTGTTTGTACAATGAATGACATCCAGGGATTAAACTGGGATTTGTTAATAGTATAAAGAGTATAGCCTATAAAGAGGCTAAAAAATATATATTAATTTGTTGAATTAAAAAAAATTTTACGTTATTCTGGACTCATCTGTTTGTCTGTATGTTGTATGCTTTATTAATAATGTGTTTATTGAGTTTGGTCTTTTAAAAACAGTGTTTTAATGCCAATTATTTACAGTTGTATATGCATTCATAACTAACATAAGATGTATTGGTATGGATTTCATATAAGTGTGGATTTATATATATGCACATGTTTTATGTATGTATTGATAAGCGAAGTTAAGTTGGCAAACAGTCTAGAAGTCTTCAGGGTCCAGAAATTGTTAACCAATGAATTAATTAATTAATGACCAATAACCAATCAATTTATTAATATTATTACTTAACTGTCACCTGTTATCTATAATCTTTTAGATATGTAGATACTGAAATAATCAACATACACTTGAATATGTTTTCTTACGTTGTATCTTCCACACTTTTTTCTACTACTTTTCATAATCATAATCATTTTCCTAAACATGCGAACAAGCATCAGTAGAATGCAGTTCAGTTCCATTAAGCTGTTTACATGTTATGTTGTTCTATCCTCAGGCTGTGGCCTTGATGACTGACACTTTCATTTTGTGGTGGCTGGCTTCAACAACAATTTCAGATTCACATCTGAACTTTCTTACAATTTCTAAAGCAAAATACACGATACCATCTCAGTTTCTACAAGTAATGTTACACGAGGAACAAATAAGATTATACATTATATAGATGTGGCATGTTTGCCATATTATTATAGAGAAGCCAAAAAAAGGGAAAAAATCTGTTGTACATCTGCAAGTTCTTAGAAATTCAATTTCAACAGCCTTTAAGAAGACAGAAAGCCATTGCTTTATACAGAACCTTTCCAGATCCTTTTGATTCTGAGTTCCATGACGCTGTTTCTTATGTTTAGTTCACCATTTTCTCTGTTATTCAGGTCAGAGGAATGGGTGGCCATGGAAGAAGCTTCATATTGTGCTCACTGCTCAGTGAGCCATTTGTGTTGTGATATAAAGGAATAGTTCACCCAAAATGAAAATGACAGCATATTTTACTCACCCCCAAGGTGTATATGACTTTCTTCTTTCAGATAGAAACAGTTTTTAAAAAAATGCATCCTTGCTCTTCCAAGCTTGGTAATGCTGGTGGATGGTGCCCATGATTTTGAAGCTCCATAAAACGGAAAACTAACCTGTACACCTTCAGGGGGTCATCACATGTCCTCACATGGGTTTTTTGGATGTTTCAGGAAATCCTCAATTGCTTTGTCAAAGTCTATATCGATGACATCTTGATATATTTCTGGAAACAGGCTGACATTGCAATCACATGATGCAGGCTCCTCAAAAGCTAATAAGTACCACCTGTACCCGAACCTGGAAAACTATGACTTCCACCATACCAGTCACTTCCTCAGTTACTGTGTTGTTTATTGAGTCTTGCACAAATAATTTAGACTTACTTGCACCACTAAAACCAATTGAGTTCACACCCATTGCTCATACATCATACCTATGCTCTTAGGCAGGAGTGCTGGAAAGCAGAACGTAGATAGAAATCAGATTAATGAGATTTTTAACACTTTCCCCACCAGCGTTGCCAGTTACCGTCAGCATTTTTGATGATTTTCACCTAAACATTTCGGAGAAAAATTTATTTAAAATTTAAAATTTAGAGTAAATTAACCATAAACCTCTCCAGTGTACTTTATGGAGATGTGATTGGTCCATCTGTTTTGACTATCATTAATAGCTCACTGAGCTCTGGCGTAATCCCATATTGCCTTAGGAGTTCAGCATTTTGGACATTTCTGAAGAAGCCAAATCTTGATCCATCCAGTTTGAGTAATTTTCAACCTATTTCCACAAATAGCCTTTTTCTTTGAAAGTGTTGGAAAAGATTGTCTTTCTCCAACTGTTTTCATTCTTAACAGAACATAATATCCATGACTATTTTCAATCAGGATTTAGAGCTTGTCATAGCACAGAAACAGCTCTTCTTAAAGTGTCAAATGTTTACTATTACTATTTTTACTATTACTCACTTTGGGTTTTGTTCTAATTCTTTTTGACTTAACTGCCACCTTCGATACAATCCAACATAGGATTTAGTTTGATCGTTTACAGCAGGTTGTTGGGATTAATAGAATTGTTTTACAATGGTTTTCTTCTCATCTGGCTAATAGGTCAGTATCTTTTACTGTGGGCAATCATTGTTCTTCTCTCATTCCTCTATCCTGTGGTCTCCCACAAGGGTCCATATAAAGTCCAATTCTGTTTTCTCTATTTGTTACCTTTGGGGAGTATTTTTAGGAAACATGAGATTGCATACCACTGTTACACTGACAATACAAAATTGTATGTCCCATGGCACCCTGTTGATAAGTCCTGTGCTACAACTATAAAGTGTCTTGAGGATGAGAATCCTCAATGGCTAAGAATTTTCTCCACTTCAATGAGAGCAAAACAAACGTGGTTGTTTTTGGCTCTTTTATCCCTTCACCCATTATTTCTAGTTATTTGTGGCATCTTTCTATAAATGTTTATCCTTACACAAAAAAATCTGGGTGTATTTTTTTATTCATATCTAAATTTTGTAAATTAAGTTAATACTGTGATGACAACTAGTTTTTACTACTTAAGATTAATAGCTAAGGTATGGCTCTCATCCAGAAAATTGGTAAGGATCATCCATGCTTTTATATAATATAGACTGTATTATTGTAATGTTGTGTATATTTCTCAGTCATTGGTAAATTCATTGCGACTTGTTCAAAATGCCGGTGCCAAACTATTCAATGGTATAAGAAAGAGGAATAGAATGACTCCAATTGTATCAACCTTGCAATGGTTAACTGTTAATTATCAGATTTAAAGGCTTTAATATATATATATATATATATATATATATATATATATATATATATATATATATATATATATATATATATATATATAAATGTTTTTAATTTTTTTTTATTCATTTTTTTACGATCTTGTGCCTTCTGCTGATAAACTATTGGTACTGACTGCAAAAACACATTTTTTAATAGCCAAACTTCAGCTGGAATTTACCTCTAGCCATTCGCTTTGCCTCCCCTGTGTTAATTTTAAAAATAGTTTTGATTAAGTACTGTTTATGATATTTGTGTCTGATTCAGGGGAGATGTAATATATGTTCCCTGTTTGTCCGTCACTACGAGTTATGTCATGACGACAGACTGGGGTCTTGCTTGGAGCCCTGATTAGCTCTGATTAAGAGAAAACAGCAATGAAATTTGGCAAGTGATTAACTAATCTTGTGCCCCTCCCCATCACGTGGGTATAAATAGGCGATAGGTGTAACCACTCATCAGATTTTGTTTCGGAGCTTCAAGTGCTACAACTAATAGGAGAAGCTGAAACAGAAGCTGTTCTGGGTGGCATCGAAGAGACAATCAGCGGCATCCCTGGGTTCCAGCAATTCCCCTGGGTGTCTCATCTAAAAGAGCAATTTCTGTGCACAGTCGTTTCGCATCTTTTTTAAGATGCAGTTTCAGCTGTGCCTTCTTGGGTGCGGTCGTTACCTGACATCGAATGATGGCCACGAGGATGGAACTGCACCTTCTGTCGTCACCCGATCTGGTTTTAAGCAAAGGATCACCGGCTGACACATTGGGGATCTGAGGGTTACGGTGATTGCCACTCCGCCGGTTCCAGCCCCACGGAGCACTCACTCCTGCTGCGCCTGTCCTGTCCGACTGTTGATCAGTTCAGTGGGGCCATCTCACAGAGGGCCTCTCATTTAGTTTTTGAAGCACTGAGAGGATCAGATGTCGACCACTGCATAGGAGGATGCAATCGTTAGCTGAGGAGGATGACGATGCGGAGCAGTGCCCTTCGGGTGCTGCAGCTTCTGCCGAGACCGGGCTGCCTCATGGCTTGATTATTGGTTCCTGGGTGCATGAGGAGCTGACAAAGTCGTGGATGGCTCCTTTCACAGCCATAAGCCAGTTGTCTCCCTTCTCTGTCCTCACCACTCTCAATGTATGCATGGGGTTTTGTTTCCTTGCCGCTGTCGCCTCTGGCTTGCTTGGTTGGGGACACTTAACTTCTAGTGACTATCATTGAATTGACTACAGAGACCGTCTCTGCATTTAATAAGAAATTGGTCACTCTCGTCATTATACATCCCTGTCATTATACTGTACAGTGCTTTGATGCAACCTGTGTTGTTAAAAGCGCTATATAAATAAAAATGATTGATTGATTGATTGATTGATTGATTGATTGATTGATTGAATGGCGGGGCAGCTAGGGTCTATGTGGATATTCCTGTAAAACACAGCCACCTGGTGGAATTATACCAGGCTCCCTTCCAAGGCGTGTAGGACCACGGCAGCTCTTGCTGCTAAGGCCTACAGCATTGCAGGCCAAGCTGCCTCTGCCCTGCATGTAATGGCTATCCTGCAGGTACATAAAATCAAGGTACTAAAATAGCTGGACGAGGGTGGCCCTGACCTGGGGTTGATGCAGGAGCGGTGCACGGCGACCGACATTGCTCTCCAGGCAAAGATGGTCACGGTGTGGTCTGTCGAAGTCATTGCATTGAGCATCGCACATAAAGGCAGCACCCACCCTGCCTCAGCCAGCTTCCAATCCAGAAGACAATGAAGAGGCCCTGAGGCAGAAGGCCCAGAGAGATGAGAAAGTGCTCTTCAGGAGTGGGGGAGAACCTTCTGTTTTGTATTCTTTCTGTTGCCCAAATTTTCAGA
Source organism: Puntigrus tetrazona (assembly GCF_018831695.1). NCBI lineage: Eukaryota > Metazoa > Chordata > Actinopteri > Cypriniformes > Cyprinidae > Puntigrus > Puntigrus tetrazona. The sequence goes on along the minus strand of NC_056714.1, from coordinate 1,707,827 downwards.
AAAAGAGCAATTTCCTCATCCTCTGGTCCTTCTTGTTGACAGTTGACAGTGTGCAACGAGCAAGTTCTCCCCCGTGCAGAGAATCAGTTTTCTCGGCCTGGAGTTAAACTCGTGAGTATGACAACCCACCTCTCAGAAGAGTGCGCACAGTCAGTGCTGGCCTACCTGAGTTCCTTCAGAGGCAAGACACTGAAATATTTTCAGAGGCTCCTGGGGCATATGGCTTTCACAGCTGCAGTCACGCGACTCGGTTTGCTTCATATGAGACCACTTCAGCACCGGCTACACTCCAGAGTCCCGAGATGGGTATAGCGCAGCAGGACACTCCGCATGACAATCACACCGGCTTGTCGTCGCACTTTCAGACCATGGACAGACCTTGCGTTTCTATGGGCCGGTGCGCCCTTAGAAGAAGTACCATGGCATGTGGTCATAACCACAGATGCCTCCATGACAGGCTGGGGCGCTACATGCAACGAGCAGGCAGCCTCAGGGCTCTGGACAAAGCCTCATCTGCTTTGGCACATTAACTGCCTAGAGCTACTGGCAGTGCATCTAGCTCTGCAGCACTTCTGGCCGCTGCTGCAAGCGAGCACTTATTGGTCTGCACAGACAATACAGCGGCTGTCTCATACATCAACCACCAATCACGTCACATGTCACGTCCTCACCCGCCATCTCCTCCTATGGAGTCAGTCGCAGTTCAGATCTCATATGCGTGCTGTACATATTCTGGGGAAGCTCAATCATGGAGCTGATGCGCTTTCACAATGGATCACTTTTCACAGAGCCTTGGCATTGCTGTGTCCCGTCAGAGATCTTCGCATATACGTGGACTGCACCCGGAGCTTCGAAAGCTCTGAGCTTTCACGGAGGTCGGCAGAAAGGGAAGGGTGTCTCAAAGCAGATGTTGGCCTACTGGAGAGTGGATGCCATCACCTTGGCTTACCAGGCCCAAGGTGAGCAATGCCCACTCCACCCGGGGTGTTGCCTCCTCCTTTGCATTGGCGCACGGTCCCTCTCTGGCAGACATCTGCAGAGCTGCGGGCTGTGCAACACCAAACACCTTTGTGAGGAACTACAGTCTTCGCGTAGAGTTTCATCCCGTGTGTTAGGTAACAGGTAATTGGTGGGAAGAGCTGGCTGGTGGTGTAACCCCGTTCCCTGATGGAGGGAAAGGAGATGTTATGTCCCCTTGCCACAACCTTGAACCATCACTGAGAGTTGCAACTCGTTTCTCAACTCTTCAGCAAATCTGATGAGTGGTTACACCTGTTGCCTATTTATACTGAGCCTGACGGGCTCAGGATTAGTTAACCACTTGCCAAATTTCATTGCCGTTTTCTCTTAATCAGAGCTAAACAGGGCTCCAAGCTAGACCCCAGTCTGTCAGTACGACATAATGTCGCCGGAATGAGGGTTACATATGTAACCAAGACGTTTTCTTTGTTAAGATGTTGTGTATTTTTGCCATTGTTTGGCTTTCTAGAATGCACTGTACAGCACTTTGGGCTGCTCTTCAGGCAGTAGAAATGTGCTATATAAAAAGCTAAACCAAACTAATACTTAAGTAAAGTGTACTACAAAAATTAGAACATCATCTTTCGCATACGTGAGTACCAATCAATACAATGCCCTAGTCCATTAACAAGCTCTATGTTGAGCACAGTAATATCAGTGTGAGATCACAGTTATTTACACACATTTCCTGGTTTCTGTGGGTGTATTGTGTAACGTGTATGTGGCTATGTTGGGTGGAGACAATAAAATACTTGTATGTGGATGTTTTAAGGATTTGGATTGCGGTGAATTGTGTCACTTATGGAATGTCTAACTGTGATTCTACCCTTCAATCCTTTAATTCTATCCTTTTTGCACGGCTGATCTGTAATGTACAACCAGAACAATCCTCTGTTCTTTAACAAACTCTGTATTTAGAATGACCACAACTGTCATGCCAAAACAAAGAAGAAAACTGGTTCACATTTAATCTGTTTCTCCTCAGTGAACTCATTTGAACATCATTGTTTTATCCTTGACAGTTGAAACATACCTCGAAAAAACACCCGTGTTTGAAAGTACCTCATACACCCACACTCTCTGAAAAAAATATATAAACGCTGTCATGGGGTACCCTTTTACACCTAAAGGTTGTATATTACTACTTTGTACGTAAAGTGCATACCAGTACCTAAATGCTACCTATTAACATGTATGTTAAAATAGTGTAGAGTGAAATAGCACAACTTTAAAGAATGACTTAAGACAAATTTATATATTTAGTGATTTACGGAAGTGACATTTATTACAGGTTCCATTTGGCTGAAATATTATGTCTTGATATGGGACACTGTAGTGCCATGGTAATAACCACTATAACAAATTAAAGCCCTCTAATAGCAAATTATAGCCAATATAACAAATTAAACATTGTTGTGAAATGACTGTGGAAATTTTAGTCTGTCATTTGGCCTTGGGTTGTAATTAGTCACAAGTGGAATCTCAGTCTACGCAACCCTGATCTTATTCACCCTATACACAAATAAATATTTGAGTGCATCAGAGAATGACTTTTAAATTATTGACTATGAATCAAGAATATGTGTCTGTTGCCTGCTAACAACAGATAGAATATAGTTTATAGAAATAATAATTTAGATTGGGGTGAAATCTGACAGCCCTCTTATTTGTTTCCATTTCTAAGAGCTGTGTAATGTTTGAATGCGTTTGTCCTCATTGATTTGAATCCAAAATTAGTTCGTTATATTCTTTTATAAAGAAATGTTATTTTATATCAAAATATTTAAATTTGTCTTGCATATATTTTAACTGTTGTTTGGGGCATGTTGTCACATTTCACTTTAATTCAGGGTAAGCAAAGATAAAAGTATACACCGTTTTAGTGAAACGAGATCAAGAAGTGAAATCGTGAAAGACTTACACGAACAAAAAATAAAAAAATAAATAAAATGCGGTTTCAAATCTGAATATATAGAACAGGATATAAAATAATCAGTTACTGGCAAGATAATAAGAGCCTATAAAATATGCATCAGTGTTACGACATCCATAATGTATTGATAAGTTTTTAGTTCTTAGTGCAATGCGAAGATTTATCATCTGTTGCTGCTCCAGTTTTGTTTGTAATAAGCGATATCGAGGAGGAGGAGGAGGAGGAGGATACTGCTGCTGCGGTCAGAGCGAGTTAAAACCGGGATGGAAATTGAATATGAGTCGCTGTCTGAACACATGCAACCATTATTTCTCCAAGCCAGACTCACTTCAACATGACTCGCTCTCGTCTACAGCATCCTCCTCTGTGAGGTGGGCTCTTTGAGGCGTTTCTGAGAACACGGTATCACCTGACTACATCTACCTGGCATCGGCTTATTAAGAACAGACGATGATGATAGAGGAGGATGAAGCGGAGGCTCATCAGGTGGATATGGAGTCGGATTTGGTCAGCAGACCTCGCTCGTGCAGCTGGACGAACGACTTCTCGTGTGAGCTGAACGCGGATCTGTCGCTTAATCTCTCCATATTTAAAGTAGATTCGGGTCATGTTCAATCACCGGCGTGCAGGAGGAGGATGATGATGCTGGATGCCGGAGGATTTCGCGACTTAGCGGGAGCTGCGTTACGCAAAACCAAGGCGTCCTCCCGGCGGAACGCGTGGGGAAACCAGTCCTACGCGGAGCTCATCACCCGAGCCATCGAGAGCACACCCGAGAAGAGACTAACCCTGTCTCAGATCTACGACTGGATGGTCCGATATGTGCCCTATTTTAAAGATAAAGGAGACAGCAACAGCTCTGCCGGATGGAAGGTAACGCATGAAACATGCATGCACACAATGACAATTCTCGTTAAGTTACACTTGACCTGGTGATTTGCTCTAAAAACTAGTTAAGACTCCACAGCAGTTCGTCATAACATTACACGAAATGCAATATATACATTGAATATGCCCTATACATATATATAATATATAAAATACGTATGCAAGGCACATAATGGGTAAAAAGGGCAGATGGTAGATGAAAGTGTTCTTATTGTACTTAATATTATTGTACACTCGTCTGTATTTGGAACCCCATTCCTGAACCTTTTGTTAATTTGAGACGGTATGTTTTGGAAATACTGAGCCTAGTTCAAGCTCTGGTTATTTCATGCAGAGAGAAAAGGGCAAAGAGAGAAAAAATGTGGGTGTGGGAAAGAAAGGGTGCGCGCAGGATGTATGGGTATAATATAATGTGTATTTTATAATACACGTGGAAGTGCTAGAGCGTTTCTAAGTGGATGATGATGGAGCACAAAGCATTTTAGGAGGGGAACCTCTGCATAATGTAATCACGCATTATCAGTTTCCCACTGCTCCAATACTCTGCAATCAGACTGATTCATTCCAAACACTTGATTCAGCGTGACACCTTCATCATTTTCTTTTATTTCAGATTTGAACTTCACACCTTATTCATTCACAAGCATCGGGTTTCAAGATCAGCCCGTATTTTTTTACTTCGCTAGAGTTCTGAAACATCTCACCTTTAAAGGGTCTTTTATTTTCTATTTAGAGAGGACCGCCGTCTTTGTTCGGGGGCGTCTCAAAGTTCTGAATTATTTTTTCCATGCACATTATTCACCAGGTAGGAGAAGTACGTATATGACTTTTTAGTATGGCTCAATCAGGATTTACGTGAGTCTTGCTCAGTGTTAATATCCCTTTAATAAAAACGTCTCGATACAATTTATTTAGCATTAAATTCAAAGTGCATGCCTTTAAGTTGGGGTTTTCAATGAGAAAGCGTTTTGTAGTGCTGTTTATTGGGTTACACTTTGTGACATTTTGTCAAATTGTCTTTTGGCACTTCTTCGAATACAAGCATTTTTCAGGGTGTAGTTTGTTGTGTTATGCAGCTAGATCCAAACGGTTAGCTGCGGTACGCTGTCGTATTTTATCAATGTTTCATCCAATACCTACTTTCCAAACTACTTCTTCTGTGTAGGGTCTTCTCGAAAATCCTCGAGCTTATTGTTGATTGCTGATCCTATTGAAGCCTTTTGACAAATCATATTTATAGTAAATAATAAAACATATACTCACCTTCCAACTATCTGCGCTAGCTTATGGAGGAACAATTTGCAGCTTGATGTTGTCACAGGTAAAACAGATCGGTAGACATCAGCCAAAAATATTACATAAGCTTATGACAAAAGTATTGTTTGTCAGTAACGCGTTGCTTAGATGAACTCCGCTGAAGTGTGTCAACAAAGACGCATCGGGGATACTATGATAACGTATGACGGTTTGCCGCTTGGACTACGCTAGAAAAAGATAGAATGAGTTAGCAGCCTCACAATGGTCCCACAGTCTGCTTAGCCCTCGTGGCAAATGTAAGCCCATGTTATTAAAATGAGCTCTTCGGAGGTGTGTTGAAAGGGAATTAGCTGCATTATCTTAGCATCAGCCACTGCTTCAAAAAACCTGTTGAGACCCGTCTTGACCCGCACGGTGAAGGCGATCTTTGTGTCTTTCTTAGCTCTAACCTGACATTGAACACAGATGTCACGCGAAATACAAAATCCTACCGCCTGAAACAACGTAAAACAATTGAAAATTTAAAGAGGAAAAGCAAGCATCAAGGGCAGACATTTGATTCTATTGTATTCCAATAGTTTACTTCCTAAAACGTCATCATATCAGTTTTTTAATCACCATACGTTGACCATATATCTGATACGAAACCAATGCACAACCCTTCAAATCTATATTTTTATAGTTATGAATTCAAGTTTTGTAGCTATTATTTATTAATTAAAAAATAGAGACATTTTTTATTTAAAATCACTTTCGTGTATTATTACGTAATTACGCTTTTATGAGGCTTTTTTAAAATCCAAAACGGAAAAGTTCCTCCGACACAATGACCGTGAATCAAAATGATAATCGTTTCAGTGACATCATCCATTTATAAAAAAAGACCCGACCCAAATTTCTCAAAATGGTTTTTAGTGTTGTTATGAACACTCAGTCATATTCTCTACATAATTAGGACAGTTCTACGCTCTTTCTTAACTGTCATTCACACTGTCTGCGGTATGGTTGTCTGTGGCGTTAGCAGATGAAGAGAAGCGATAACATGACTTGAAGCTGCTGTAGCAAGCAGCGCCCTCTGTTGCGCTAAACAAAGCCCACATAACAGAAACCGTACGTTTCATTGGTCTGTCTTGCCTCATCATCATTTCACTGTTGATACAGCGAAACGCATTTTTAGGCACTGTTTTCAATACAGAGAAACGTATAGTTTCCATGAGATGACATATGAAAGACAGCGTAGCACAAAATAATAAAATAGAAAAAAAAATTCTAGAAGCTGTCATTACAAGCTGCATATCCAATGTAGTTAAATGACTCTTATATGAGCCGGTTCTTTTTGGTGAGCCAAAAACACACCGCTTTTCCTCCATAATATTTTTGTGATACACTTACATTTAATTTTACCATTTCATTAATCCGCTCATTTTATATATTTATTTATATTTATTTATTTATTTATTCAGAAAAAATAACAGTAAAGACATATATAAGAAGATCTGTGTTTCAAATAATTTCTGTTTTACTGTGTTCTGATCAAATAAATGCTGCAGCGGTGATGGGGATGCACTCCCTAGTGAGAAGTAAATATACTAACATTGATTTAATGCTAAGTATAATACAGATACAATTACAACTTTAGCTACTTGATGAAAAGACGCTGCGTTTGTACTTTTGTTGTACTGAACTGGTATAATTAAATTATGTTTGATAGTGCTACAGTGGAACTATTGCAAGGATACTTAAGGTGCACTTAAATATATTAAAGACTGATATTATTCAAAGATAATATATTCCTTATCAATAGTGACACTAAAACATATTTTAGTTACAATATTTATATTACTATTTAATGAAGCGTCATATATAAGCGTCATAATATAGCCTACATAGTATGAAGTGTATATATATATATATATATATATATATATATATATATATATATATATATATATATATGTTTTTGTGTGTGTGCTTTCTGTACTAAAACAAGTAAGAATACTATGATATTCCCATTAGGCTGTCTTTGGCAAAATGTTGGTCTATTGATGGCTATACACAACACAAAATTACTCTCTCCTCATTATTGTCTTTTTTATATTTTTAATGCCCTTGTGGGTGTTCGCATTTTTAATCCATCATTTGAAAGAATGTCATGTTGATTTTCTGTGTGTGTGTGTGTGTGTGTGTGTGTGATGGCTGGTAATGTGCTGCCAGGGTATTGTGTGGTGGGTCAGTACGGGTGCCAGGCAGTCAGTCAGACTGTAATGTGAAGTGACTAGAGTGTTATTTATAACATGTCTTTAAGGTCTTTAATGGTGCAAGGCAGCAGGGCAAAGAGTCAGGAGCCAATGAGAGAGAAAGAGAGATGACAGACATCGAAATAAAGAGAGAGCAAGCAGGTTAACATTTTGTATATATAAATACAACAAACATCTGTTGTCTAATATTTATTTCAGATCTTTCAAAGTGCATCACAGGAGGCCAGTTAGTGAAGTGCTCTTTCCAGCATGTGTGTAAAAGACTGCAAGAATACATAAAGAATAAGAATAACATGAAGTGCAGGACACTAAAGGTTTCAGCCGAGAGATTGTGATTTACTGATCGGTTTGTTTCTGTAAACACGTGAACAAAAGTGGCTTCTTTGCAACAGTGCAAAAGAATATATGAAACAAATCGTGTGGAAAATGTGGGGAAGGGGAAGTAGTTGCTTGTTTGCAGCAGATACCAGTAACCGGGCAGTAACCACAACAGGGTTCTGGCTTCAGTTCGGTTGTGTGCATTTGGATAAAAGTAAGTTATATAGTTATCAAAAATTCCACAGAAATACACAACCATTTCAAGTATTGAGTGTCACCCTTTGATACTTGTCTGTCTGTTATTATGTTTTACGTGAAATAAACCAAAATAGTCATTTTCCCAATAGTAAAGAATGATTCAAATTCAAATTTTATTTGTCACATACACATACATGGTACGACATGCAGTGAAATGCTTTTTACAACCGTCCAGTGTCGGAATTAAAAAAAAAAAAAAAAAAAAATATATATATATATATATATATATATATATATATATATATATATATATATATATATATATTTTATATAAATATAAAATATAAAAATATATATAAAGAAGAAGTGTCCAAAGTATAAAAATAAAAGTATAAAATATAAAGTGTAATATAATGTAAAGATTAATATAATGAACAGGATTTGTAGTCCTAACCACTAGTATATGACAAGTTGCTTATTTATTCCTTTTCATTTTTAAAATAATAAAATATGGTTTCGCTTAAAACTATGAAAATCCATTATGACTGTTTGAATATAAAATATGACAAATGGACACTATTATAGATCCGGCGCAGTGTAGTTTCAGCCCGACGCAGTTATCATTTTTACGTCCTGTGGCAGGACCTTTTAAATAGCAATTTCATTTGTGCGCTCATTCTGGGCTTCGTTCATCTCCGACAAACCGTTGCAAAGCGTTTTTTAAAAGGAAACGGTGGTACGTTAAACACTGTTCTGATGACTTAAGAGTCGCAACTATGGCAGCTGAAAAGCCATTCTTTGTGTTCTTTTTGAAGAATTTACGGAGCCTGGTGAAATCAGTATAAATACGCGTTTAATACGCTTGCCGTAAAAAAGTAAAAAAGCTATTAAGTGTATTTTTTTGTTACATTAATAAGTGTGTGAGCTGCTTAGGTTTATATACATATTGCGGATTGGCCTGACATTTTTGACACTCAACAAACAAGACAAAACCCATTGCGCACCGTTTCCAGGAAACATAACCCGGAAACCGTAGCAAAACGTTGCGCACCGGTTTGAGCTTGAACGTGCCCCTGGTGTGTTCAGGCACATTGCTAGCGCATTGCTAATTCGCAATTGCATTTGTAACATGCACCTATAGGAGGGTCCACAATCCATATACGCTCTGTTTGTTACACACACAAGAACAAATATGCCAAATATGAAAAACTAAAGGATTACAATGTAAAATGTTGCTATTGTGTAGGCTACAAAGTATAAAATATGCCTACAAGTCACAATGGATCGTCATTTTAGTTGAGTATCTTTATTTTATATCTTAGATATTATTTTAGATATTAGTTTTAGAACGCTCTGAAGAGTGACTGTTCAGAAAACCTTCACCATCTGCTTATTTAATGAATTTTTTACAAGGTACATTTTATCAAATTATTTTGCACGGTAAACCCTAATATGTTACATCGCATGTTGATACTATACTAAGGTAAAATTTAGGGAATTTGATTTTGTATACAAGCATGTTACTTGCCCTTAAACAATGAGTTATATAAATACAATTTTATTGCATTTATTATGGTACGGGGGCATGCCTCGGTTCCCATCACCTCACAACCTGTTGACTCGTGGTTACTTTACATTTGCAAGGTCATCCATTGCACACATCTAGGCTTGCGTTTAATTTATACATTTATGCTTGTCTTCATGTCTGATGTTTGTGTTTTAGTGTTTTTTTATGCCGTGTCTTACCTCATGTGAGCATGAATGTACATACAGCGTGTGCGCTGATGAACTCAGTTGGAGAGAGTCCTCAGGGAACAGCTCTTGTTAATAATTCAGATGTGGCTTATTATCAAGGAAATGCAGATTTCATCTTAATTGCAGGCAGTCTGTTCTGCTCAGTATCTCATGAAAGGATAGATGCCTAAATGTTCAGCTCTGCACACACATGAAACCTCCTAATGTGAAGCATGAAGCCTCCTAATATTCATGTAGCTTATATAATATAAATATAATATAACTCCCTCACAGAGACAAATGGATGTTAATTGTCAGAAATGTCAAGTCATAAGCCATTGTGTTGTTTGATGTGGTATAACTGTCACACTTTAAAGATCCTTTATACAATTTTCTGCATTTTAAAGTTCTTCCGTTGTTTAATTGTTAGAAAATGAGGAGGTAAAAAAACCTGTCTGAGAAACCTGTTTGGATACAATCATGTTTTCTATATATTATATATTTATACAGTATATATATATATATATATATAAGTTAAGACAATATATATAAGACATATATATATAAGACAAGTTCTACTGTTAGTAGAATATCTAAAGTAGAAAAATAAAGTGTTACCCAAGCCTATTTCTGAATAAGTGGGCTGTTTTTAAAATATGGACATTAGTTTTTTATATAAGTTGGTATGGATTATAGATGTCACACACAGGGTAACTTACAGTTAACAGGTTTTTATGGTAGATTTCTATACATTTTTTACAGTGTAGTATTTCTCTATAATAGACAATGCGAAGGCAAATATCTCAATCTAATTATATAACTCAAACAGTTTCATCATTTCAGCTTGCTGTAGTTACACAAACACGCCGAAGTGTTGCTTCTCTGCTTTGGCTACTGCAGTTATGGATGGGTTAATATTTTCAGCGTCCAGTGCGTATAAAAGTGAGAGTTGTGGTACTGTTTGGAGACAGATTTAGAGTCTGTGACATGGCAATGTGTTGCTGGGTATGGGCCGTCGGTGGTGATCGATGTCTGGGAGAGGTTATATCTCACACCATTCACAGTTAGCGCTGACGCACTGTTCAAACTGGTGGGGTTATCCAAGGTCCTGGCTCATTACGATTTCCAGGAAGCGGTGCTGATGTAGGCTCTGTCACAAATATGGAAGAAAATGAAAAAATTTCTGTCCCATTTGTTATGCTATGATACAAAAGGGCACTCAGGAGTGCCCCCTGTAAAGCCTGCGCTGGTTGGACTTCATAGCAAGCAACTACCTGACAGCGAGGACAGCAAGTGCTGAGGGCACCAGTGCGTTTGAGACGAGGCCAGAGTAAAACTCACTTTGACGCAGCATGCGTGCGCCGCTTCTTTAACGCGCACTGACTCGGAGCTGTCCAGATGAGTGCAGATGTAAACGCGGCCAGGGCTTGAGCAGTAGAGCGAACAGGAGCCCTCGCGATGGGCCACGTCTGAAGCCAATCAAGAAAGGCTTTAATAACCGTGTGCTCGATATGAAGTCAAAACTAATCCAGAACCACGGGAATCACGCCACAGAGCTAGAAATGATTTGCTCAGAATTGCAGCAGTAAGAACTGGATGTGCGCAGTGTACTCAGCAGGGGTAATTGAGGTGCTGAGGGAGGTACGCACGGTTGAGATGTGGCCATGTGCCGTTTGATGAAAGTAGGTCAGTCTGAAGGCTGGATGTTTGCTATTCCATCCATGTAAACTCTGAGCTCGGAGCCGGCAGATAGCCCCGCATGAACCCATACTCTTTATCTCTACTATTATGCAACTCTTTTATGCTCCATCTTTCATTTGTTCTCTTCATTCTCTTTCCCCGAACTTCTCTGCTGTTCTTTTTTTTATCGGCACATTCAGGATTCTTTTTTCATTTAAACTTTTCGTAAAACTTTTTCCCGAGTCACTGCTCAATCTTGTTTCAATTACACCAGTATGTAGCTTGAATATCTCAAACAAGCATACAAACAGCATTTTTGGGTGAGCTATTTTTAATTATACTACAATTCTCACACCTGCTTACGAGTCACACGTCCTAAACCTAATCTGATTATTGCCTTTCTTCTGAGAGATAATTACTGGATTTAACCCAAGTCATTTGACTTGGTGCTCTTTAGTGATTCACTCTTCTTTCTCTCCAGCATCTAAGGTTCATGTCTTGAGTAAGCATCTGTGTGGTGCTTCTGGGCTTCTTGTTGGCTTGGTTGACAATATGACAGTTGCTGCTTTACCTTGGCAGTCAACTTACATTAAAGGTCAGAGTTTGTGGCCAGGGGACCTTACCCTTTTCTTATTCTCTCTCTCTCTCTCTTTTGACAGAAAGAAACAAAGAGAGAGAGCGAAAATCCATGATTCCCATGCCACTATATGCAAATTGTCCTATATGACATTCAAAATGTTTCAGTTATGGATAATAAAATAAAATGGAGAGTCCAACAGCTTACTGTACAACAACATTGCTGCTTTATATATACATATATATATATATATATATATATATATATATATATATATATATATATATATATATATATATATATATATAAAACCAAAAATAATGTAGAATCTCTCACATTTTAAAAACTCATTATTATCTAAATAAATAATAAATTGAAATAAATAATTAAATAAAGCGATAAATAATTTACAACCTCACATTTTTTTAATAAAACAAAGTTATAGGAGATCAGCAAAAATAACTTATAATCAGTGGGTTCACCTAATTTTGCAAGGTTCATCCCATAACATTGAATTTTTTACTTTACTTTTCAAGACAATCAAGGTCACAACCTGCTCCAACGTCCTTTTAAACACGCACGACTAAAACCTCCTCCAGACATGTACCAGTCATTCATGCTCGATCTTATTAGAGCTTTAACTGCAGACACTGGACTCAGCAGTCTGAGCCGAAATGCACATTAATATTTCAGCATCCCGTGTCCAGGATCTTAGAGATGAATGCATGTCTTTTGTTTCTCTTCTCCAGTTTTGAAAGCGTCTGCCCTTACTTTCGACTCTGCCTTCTTCACTCTCTCTCTGCTGCACATTTACTATCAGACTCTAACTCAGAGTGACTTAATTGGGGTTTTTTGTTTCGGGAAATAGCTGGCAGTTGGTGAAGATGAACATTTGTAATTACCCAGCTTTCCCACTACTAACATCAGGAAAGTGGCATGTTATTTCTTCTCATTTATCATATATATATATATATATATATATATATATATATACACATACATTTTTTTGTCTACTCTTACAAAACAGGTACTTGAAATTTAAATTTAAATCATGGTAACTCTTGTTTTGTTTTTTGTTTAATTAAAGCTTGCATTTTTGGTTTACATCACTTCAATCAATGCTCAGCATAACTAAATAGTATATCTTGGATGCAGCCTTTGAGCTCACTGACTGTTTAGCAGTTCAGACAACCTAGTTGATAAAAAAATCCCCCTTTCTAGTTTTGCACATGCTTCTTATTGCTACAAAATTTCTACCAGTTGACACGTTTCTATTTTGGCATGATCATATCACCAAACTGCAACAGCAAACAGGCACTCAAGCGTGAGAAAAAGATATGAGGTCTGAATAAAAGATGCAAATGTCCACATCTATAGCTATAACAGAGCTACAGATTTTTTGTGTATATTTGATTAAGATGATAGACTTTGAAAGATGTCATATATTACAGGCAGAATTTGCTTTATTTCCCATCTACATAGTCAACTTTCAGGGACATTGTCTTAGAGGACAAATAAATAAAAGAAAACTAGGTTGCTATAGTTAACTTTAGATATTCTACTAATGACTACTAACTACTAATAAAGTTTCAGAGGGCACACTTTTTATAGTCAATAGCATACACTTTTTTGCAGCAATGAATTCTGTAATTTTATATACTATAATGGTATAATTAAAACAAAATAGCAGATTCATACGTAGCATTAAAAAAACAGTGTGGTTAATATTGCAAGGCCGTGGTTCTTAACTTTGGCCCTAGGGGGTCCACTTTCCTGCAGAGTTTAGCACCAACCCCAATCAATGTCAACTGAACAAGCTAAACCAAGGTCTCCAGGACTATCGGAAAGTTACTGGCAGCTAATGTTTGATCAAGGTCGGAGCTAAACACTGCAGGACCCTGACTGCCGGAGTTGAGAACGTCCATATGCAGAAAGTTATCTTTGCCTTCTCATTTCAAGGCCAACACACACCGTTGTTACCTTCTAAGGCAGCATTCTGATTTGGAAATGCACTTCATATCAGCTCCACACGGCAAACAAAAATGCATTACTGTTTAAATGTTCGTGTTTCGTCTACAGTCAGGAGCAGGCTTTAAAATACTTTGCAATCATTATTTAGCTCATTAGCTTAGAGCCAGTGTCATCCTCACAAATGAAGGCCCTAAACACATTTCGTCGACCCCGCGTTTAGCCTGTTGCAATCCTAATTAACCCATTCGAAATGAATCTCAAAATCTTTCCTTTCTCAGCTATTAGTCAAGTCAAGCAACCTGAATCTTTTGCTTTCTCTGATCATGCATGAGCGAATCCCAGCCCCTCCCCCCTAAACTCACCCATGTCACTTCCACAGGGATGGGGAAACTGGTTAGGAGGAAAAAGGCTGCTATGGCAACAAGAACCCTCCCTTTCTCATGGGTCTCCTTAGCAACTGGTCGCTTAGTAGTATTGCTCCAAGTGTGCCCAGTGTGCCAAGCGTGCATATGTGTGTGGGTTATTACTCTGAATGGCGTGACTGGGGCATGGCATACAGCCTGAATGTGGCCTTTTAAGAGTCTGAGCTTAATTTATTTATGGGATGGCTGACTTTACGATCAGAGCTGACAATGTCTACATGGACGAAGGGCCTCGTTTATATAAGTCAGTTTTCAAATGTAAAATACACGTGCAGTTTTGCACGTTCGAATAGACGCGATACTGATACTGTACATTTCATTGTCTATCCAAACATTAAAAAATGTACAACTGTACGATATCTACGTTTCTGCATTTCCATAGAGTATACTGCTCACCACTTTGATAATTGCCTATTTTCTATGCTGGACACGCCCCACGAATAGATTAAATAGTTAAATTGCGTGTATTAAATTGCGATTAGAGGTGCAATGACCTTTGCAATAAAGGAAGTCAGATTAATATCGCTGTGATGAGATCATGCTTCTTGCATTTGTCTTATACAGTCAGATATTAAGGCGCAAATGCTATACGTTTTGGTATTTTTGCCTAAAGTGTCTGCATTAGTATCAAAATTATTATAAAAGAGTACCACCCCACTGACATGTTTTGTATCTTTTTTGCGGAAGCATGCAGTCGCTTTTGTCCTTCTCAGTGGATGAGATATCCTGGTAACATAACTGTGACGTATTTTGAGGTTATTTTCGTGGACTGTGGACAGGGGGATCCCAGGTTGCACCTATAAGGCTGAGCCAAACTGGCACAGGATTCTGGTTTTTCCGATCTCCTGTCTGCTTCTCAGATGCTCGGCTAATCTGGTGGCACTATTTATAACTACCTAACCCACGCTGACTAGCACCCACACCCACAGATCCTGCGGGAAACACAGCCCGCTCATGGCAATTAACACACAGCAAGCCAAGAATCACCCACCACTTCCATTACCCCTCAAGCAGACAATGGAGTGAGCGCATTTCTAGGGCTCTTCCAGGGCTGTTAATGTTATTATGGTTCCATGCAATTCATAAAACGATTTTAAAAGTTTTCTATTATGCGGCTGTTTGGTGTGCAATCGGCTCTAAATCTTAACCGCACGTTTTATTGGCGTCTTTAATAGCAAAAGAACACTATATTTTTATAGCCCCGTAAGTATTTCAGTATTATTGTTCTGTTTTCAGCAAGTTATTTAAATCCTTGCAACGATAAATTGGAAATGCTTGTTTGATATCTTGAAAGAAAAAAAAAATCTTTGTGGACCTCAGAACTCCTTTATACCAACATATTTTTCCATTAGAAGTCTAGAAATAATGTCTAACTTTTTTGGACAAATCTTTTTGCAGTTTTTCCCCAACCACAAACTATTGTAACTCAAACTGTTTAATACATCAGTTAACAACAGTTAAATACATTAATTTATGTATTCGCTTATTTAAGTTGGTTCTTAACACCAATCAAGCGGCCTACAAAATAATTTACATTACTGTAGCTCTCTATGACTAGTGAGCAGGTCAAAGAAGATTGCTAGCATCAAGGGATCAGCGTAATGAACATGCTGGCTGGGTGTGGCTGGAGCAGACAGATGGGTGGCAAATGGTGTCAGGATGGTACAGCCTCGTGGTGGTGCTCATAAGTATCTGGACCTTACCTCTGGGACACATTCCCTAGAGCAAACAGAGGAGGAGCAGAAAGATTCATCAGCAATTATGCGCAAACAAGACCTGGGAAAAGAGCTCCAGCTGTCCTATAGCAATCTACTTAATGCAGCAAGAAAGGGGGGAAATCCAAAGATGGTAACTTTCTCAAGCGCTCTCTCATCATCCTCGCAACAAATCCATCGTAGCGTGAGTGGTGCATTAATAGCACTCTAGTAGACATCGGTTACTCAAATATGCCCAGTTCGAGAAAGAGATGTGCGTGCATTAATTATCAAACTGAATTTAGTTAACAATACTTAAAAAACACGTCTTTGCTGAGGAAATATAATGTAAGAAATATAATTAAATGATTCAGTATGTGATTTTTTTTTTTACAGTAGTGTAATGCCTATATGGGCCAGCTGTAATTTTTATAGAATCTATATATTAAAAAAAACTACACACAAAAAATGCTTTTGCAAGGTCCCATAAAAAAACATTTCAGCTTTTATTTTCCTTTCACACCCTGAAGAAGATATCACAGCTTCAGTCGTCTAAATTATCCATCCCAGGTCACTTTAAGTCAGCTTCGACGAAACTCCCCTCAGCTAGAGCATCTTTTCAAAGTCAAAGTAGCCTTGCCACCTGACCTGAACACAGCGAGCTGATTAGCTAAAATGGACACAGCTTCTGTTCAAAAACAACAAGGATGCTTGTCGGCTTCTGCAGTAAAACGGGAACTCGCAATGTCTTGAAAGTGGACAGATTGGGTTTAGATCGCAATATGTGTGGCGACTAATGCACGGTAATCAGTGGCGTTTAGCGTTTTTTGCAAATGAACTTATATGCCCTTAAGTTATATATTAATATTTGGCCAGTTAAAGACACTTAAGAGTTACGTGAGTGGAATTGATTGTTGTGAAATTATCTTAAAGTGCGTAGCTGCCGTAACCATGCTTTTGTAAAATCCTGTACCTGGTTTCCAAACATATTCCCAGAACAAAACAAGGAGCGGCTTAAAGAAACAGAAGGGATTTGCTTCATTGCCTTACCATCAAAATGATTTCAAAATTGATATTTCAGGGTAACAATTTCATATACAGATGATTTAAGCATACAGAAACAAAACTAGTAAGTAACACATTTAGTAAGAAGTTATTTATTATAACTTTAAAAAAGAGAGTACTGTACTTAACATGGAAAAAAAGATTAGGGTCACATCCTTCAGAGTTTAACTCAGACTGCTCTAACACTCCAGCCCAGAATGTTTCTAATCCTGAATCCTAAATGTGTGTTTGATTAGGTTTGAATTTAAACTGGACATCTCTGCCTTAGAATAACCCATTTATACATGTCATGACCCGTGATGCTCTTTTTTTTTTTTTTTTTTTTTGCAGCAAACCTTCATTAAAGAGAGGGTATTACAGAAAGCAACTTACTGTACCATGACATTAACTCTGGACTGTTTTCATTTAAGCAAACATTGCTTACTCGCAGCTATTGGTTCCAGAAACACAGTTTGAATTTAGTTCAGTCTATGCTTGTACACGGTGAGCACAGAAAAGACTTAGTCTTAGAGCCCAATCAAGGAAGCACTTTATTGATGCAGAAAAGTTTTAATGACTTTGGAACGAGGAATATAAACCAGTCTATCCCTGCAAAGCTAATATGGCTGTGTATGTTGTGTGTTTTAAGTTTAGCCATTTTGTTGAGGTGATATTTGCTACCTGGTCTCATGGCATAAATGTACCTCATTGCACTTTTTAGCAAGACACAAAATATGTACCAACAGGTACATATTACTGCAGTTTTCAAAAATGAAACGCACACTAGAGGCAGTCAAACAATTACACCTTTTGTTCCTTTTCACGCGATTGATCATTTTCACACAATTACTTGAAGAATATCATGTTATTACTTTAAAACAATATTAACATATCTATGGGTTTTCGTAGACAGTAGATTTGTTCGGTGGCTCATCGAGTACAGAGATGTACTTGAGAGACTCTACAGTTCAACAAAAATTCAGATCAGTGTAAAGGGAAGTTGAAATTGCACAACAAATGTGTTTTTATATATCAGAATTGCATGTGTGTCCTGAATATCTCTGAAGCTGGGAGATGTTCATTTGAAGTTCATCTGAAAATTGTTACACTTTATTTTGATTAGACATTCTACTAACTACAAGTAACCTTGCAACTATATGTCAAGTAATTCTCATTCATTTGCAGCTACCTATCTACTAATTCTTGGAGTAGACTGTCGGGGTAGGTTTAAGGTTAGCAGAATACATTTACTTATTTACTCATTTTCTTATATTTAGAATGTTGTATGTTGTGAAACCATCAAAATAAAATGTAAGAAGATATTAAACAGAAAGTCTACTAATGCTCTAATGACCGCTAGTTGACATGCAGTTGAAAAGTTAGTTACTTTTAGTAGAAAGTGGACTATAAAAAGTTGTATAACCATTTTGATGATTTGAAACTCTTAATCAGAAAACTCTTCCGAGAAGCTGTAACGTTGCAGTCATCAATGAATCATGAGCTCTGAAATGTAACATCATTTGCAAAAGAGGAAGTATTTTGTTCATTTGTGCTGTCAGGGTGTACCATGAGCTGACTGGAGTCTGTGGTTAATTAAAAAAAGTCTCTGGAAGTGTTCTAGTTGAGCTGCGGAAAGTGGAAATGTTGACTTTATAGCCTTTGACACAGCCTCTCTTCTCTTGTTTAACAGGAGCAGACAAAGTGTCAATGCCAGTTAGCTTTCCCAGCAGTTCTTCTCTACTGGACAGGAAAATGGTGGAGCAGAAGAAAGTATACAAGACATAAAATGCCTTAGAGACGCTGCATGATATCTTACCTCTGGGCTGTGCCCATGTCGTCTAAATGAACATTCAATATATCCCGTTATTGAATGATCTGTTAGCCACCATTAATTATCCACAGCATAATCAAGGCCATTGTCAGAGTAGTCCACCACTAATAACTGCATATCTTTGCCTTGACAGTGAGATAGTCACCTAATATAGAAAATAAGGATTAGCCTTGAATTATGTGTAATACCCATACTATATTGATGGGAGTTATGCTCACGAACATCTGAACATTGCCCAGGTTTTAGTGCAGATCAATAATTAGGATTTGTCCAAAAACACCACAAATGACTTCTCTCTTTTCTTCATGTTTCCATGGCTACTCTCCTTGTAGTGTTACCTTAGGAAACCTTTTGTATCAGATGCACCTCGCTGTGTCCTAATTCTTCATCTGAAATAACCAGAATATGTATTTAAAACAAATGTCACAGTTTGTTCTTGCTCTGTTAGACAAGCATGGCTTTTAACAATGTTGATTCGTATGCTTTTAGATTAGAAAATGAATGAATCTAAATAGTTTAAACACTGTGGCACTTTGAAAACATTTTTTTTCTGCGTTTTAGTGACACATCAGATAATATTGTCTGTCTTCTTCGTCTCTCACGGTTCGGCTTGGTGCTGCTGGTGCCTCAAAATTACACGCTTCACCTTAAAATGTGTCCGTATGTTCAGCATGAACTTATTGAGAGCGTTTAAGAATGTACTAAACATTAAACATTCGTATTGCTGAACTGATGGTGTATTAGTGTGTTAGGCCTTATCTATGGGATTTGACCCTGGCGGTAAAAAGAAAGCAATAAATGAATATTTTAATGACTGTTTGAGATTAAGAGATGTAAGCGTGGAAGAGACACTCTTCCTCTCTCTGACTGAAAAGAGCCAAAAGCCTGAAGCTTTGAGCCAGAGATTAGTCAACATCCTCCCTATTACAGCACACAGTGCACATTTTCATTTCCAACATGTCATTTATGTCTGCTTTTCATATATGTATCAGATACATACTTAATTACATTGATAAATACACAGCAATGTCAAAGTATATTTGGCCTATGTTGATAATTAATCTTTTGTTTACGATATTTAAAATGTATACTTGTCTGTAGTTGTGTGTACTCCTTTTTCTTTTTACATATATATATATATATATATATATATATATATATATATATATATATATATATATATATATATATTCTATGAGGAAGTAAGCAAGCATATATTAAATATACTATATTATAAATTTTTATATTCAAGAAATCAATTTTAAAAAAGCTGTACATAGGTATTAGGCTAATGTATAGGAAAGTTGAAATTGCCAATAGTTTATTAAATAAACTTTAATATGCTTAAATTATTGTCTTGTTTATAGGATACATAGTGTATTATATAAGTACATTAAAAAAAGCAGTTTTTAACATCGTACAGTATTTTATATTGCAGCTTGCAAATGTATTTAAACAATTATTTTTTTTATCTTAAATATGCTCTTATAAAACAATATAAAATATATTTTTTCTCTCACTCTAGAATTCCATCCGCCACAATTTGTCCCTGCACACTCGTTTCATCCGTGTGCAGAACGAGGGAACAGGCAAGAGTTCCTGGTGGATGTTGAATCCTGATGGAGGAAAGCCAGGGAAGGCGCCACGCCGAAGAGCTGCCTCAGTGGACAATGGCACCAAGCACTTGAAGAGCAAAGGGCGAGGAAACCGTAAGAAAATGGCTGTGAAAGCAGAGCAGGGTTCAGAGACATTGTTAGGGTTCTGTAGCTCTCCAGAGCATTGCAGTCCCAGTATAAAGTCTGGAACAGGTGGTGTAGTGGTTAGGGAGGAGTTTGAGACCTGGACGGATCTCCATTCACTTGGCAGCTCTTCAGCTTCAACTCTTAGTGGTCGTCTATCACCTATTCTAGCCGAGGGGGAATTGGCGGAACCTGAAGTGGAAAGGATTTCTTGTTCGGCATCTCCGCACCTGTACCCCAGTCCATCCAGTGCCCACTCACCAGCTTCACACTGTCCTGCAGATCTCAGAGCAACAATTAGCTACCAGCAGCACCAATCCCCATGTCGTAAACAGCCTTCTTACCAATACACCAGTGACATGAAGGGCCAGGACTCCAGCTGTGAGACAGTTTATGCCCAGCCAGATGTCAGCATGCTTCAGCACCACTCCTCCATGCAGACTACTGAGGATAACTCCAGTAATATGCAGGCCTACAAGGGCACAAGCACCCTCCAGAGCTTGTTGACCATAGGAGGACCCCAGTTCCGTGTCAAGGACGTAATACTCGGAAAAGAGAATGTCCACTCAATGATGGTTGCTCAAGGATCCAGAGACCTGCATCATGGTGAGGATAATGACCCTACCACTAACCTTTCCTCCAAATCAATTCACGGCCACAACATTATTCGGAACTTGAGCCAGGACCATCAGACAGCATTGGTGCACACTCAGCCCAGTGATGAACACATTCAGTCGTACATACATAAAGCTCCTTACCTATATAGTCCCTCAGTCAATGCACACCTTCCAGGAACCACCATGCTTCCCCCAAACCCTGCAGGCATGCAAGGAATCTCACAGGACACCTGCCACCTTGTTACAGCTCCATACCCACAACACCATTCTTACCTTTACACAGATCCACATCAGCACAGTATGGCATATGGACTGTACCGCCAGCCTCAGGGGACGGGGACAGGTTACCACCACAACTTCCAGTACCCTCACCAGCTCTACTCACATGAGCGGATGCCAGCAGACCTGGATATGGATGTGTTCTACAGCAGCCTGGACTGTGACATGGAGTCTATACTCTTACACGACATTATGGACTCGGGAGAAGAAATCGACTTCAATTTTGATTCCTCGCTGACACAGGGAATGGGCATGGGATTTGGATTTACGAGCACACAGCAAAGCCACAGCAAACAGAGCTGGGTGCCTGGATGAATGCCACAGAATCATCAAAGAATTTTTTTATCAAGACATAACTACCTACATGCCAGCCAGCAGTGGGGTCCCAACACTCCACCACAATTCAGGGCGAATACACTGTGCTGACACTGAAATCGAATGAAGATAGAATTCTCTCTTTTGAAAACTGACTTTGAATTAGTGTTGTCTGTTTCTTACTGCTTGTATGTCCATGTTCTATGTTGTGTGTTCTTGTATTGAAAGTCTCCAATTGCTGTGAGTCAAAATCTTTTAGTTTTGCTGACTGAACCACAATGACAATCTAAGTTACCCAACAATGTTTTGTTCTTCAGTCAAAGCTATCTTGTGCACTTTAACTACATCGAACAATTCCATATTTATAATTTTACCCTCAGAGAGGAGGAATGCTTGGGACTCAAGTGTAGCAAAAACCCGGACCCATACTTGTTTTAGTGAATACATTCTCATAGGTGCTACATACTGCCATGTGTATGTGGAGTTGCAGTGATTATTCATTCTCATTCTCCGTCCAAAATATGTCTCTTGTCCTCTTGAATAAAGCAAGTGGACTTTCAGTGGGGTCTGCCATTGTGTCAAAAGTTCCTCTAAATTTGTATCTGACTATATCTCGTGTCTAAAAACCATTCTTCAATATTTTATTATTATTTTATATAGTTGTTTTGATTTTTGTGATCCACTGACCAGTTTACCTCCTTGTGATTTTAAACCAACAGGCACAGACCTAATCCTGTTGATGCTTTAGAACTGTAGTGCTGCTCTAAATAGCTCACTGCATTGCGAAATGCATTAAAAAAGCTCTATTAACTCTAATATTAACTCTATTATGAGGTTTCAAATCTACTGGAACTCTGATACAGATGTATGATAAATAAATGACAAAACTGATGCATCAGAGAGACTCTGGTTTTTCAAGTCCGTGTCCTGATACTTCATGTTGCTTTCTGTGTTTGAAATAGGATCCTTGTTTCGTCACTGTATTCTGACTTATTTTGTACAAACAATATATTGAGAATATTGTATTATAGTTTTTAAGAAATTGCAAGATCTTTATTAATATCAGTGCTTATTTCTTTTTTAAGAGAATGTTTTCATCTTTTGTTGAATTTGTTCATTTGTTAAATAAATGAGAAGATAATGCTGTCACGCGGCTGAATGGGTTTGTTCTTTTCTTTAATTTTGTGATAAAACAACAGGCCTCTGAATTGCTCAGATGTGTTTATGTGTGATCGGACAGTAGATTGTGTGAAACTGACAAGTACCACTCAGATAATTAAAGAACATAATGGAAAGAATAAAATATCAGAATCAAAACAGTAAATGTACATTGGCTCCATGTCTAGAGATTAAGTAGTGCTACTGTAAACATGTATTTTAAACATTTTAATGTATATGATCAATATATAATGGATAAAACGATGTGAAGGGAACAGGTGAGGCAGTTTGTGTGTGTGTGTGTGTGTGTGTGTGTGTGTGTGTGAGAGAGAGAGAAACGCTGTTGCTGATGGGGGAAGGGTGGTAAGCATCTAATAAGGCTTGTTATCTCCTCTGAAGCTGGAGTTTGGTCACAGCTGTCATACTCCCGTCTGAGGAAGTCACAGAGGGAGTGTGTCTCTCAGTACAGCCATATTGTTTTCTCACTAGGGAACATCAGTCCCTCCTTTTTGGAAGAGACCTGTGTTTTTAATTGACTCAGTGTTGTCACTCCTTCACTATAATGGAGAGGAGGACTGAAGAAAAATGGAACATGCTAAGAGACAGACATGAAAGAAGCTACTGCTCAGTTATCTAATTAGGTTATTTATTGATAAATACTTTCTTGCTCAGGCTTGAGGAATTGTTGAAATACAGTGTACGAGGCATATGGACTAAGCTTATGATAATTTAGGGTGATTTTTTTAATGATTTGGCTAAACAAATGTCTGTTTTTAGTATATGTGTTAGTGAGGAATCCTGTCCTTTTATTTAGACAGCAGTTTAATCTTACTCACTATACAAAATCAACAGCCTCCTATAATATACAGTAGAAAAGTGAAGGCAGTTGCTCTGATTCAGTGAAGAAACTATATGCATAATTCTTTGGTTCCAAGTACAAGTAAAAAGGAAAATTTAGTGAAGTGGCTTGCTGTCTACTGTCCACATTTGGCATAGGTTTTGGTCACCACTGATATCCCGATATCTGTATAAAATATACAGTTTGCACAGTACACAAAACCATTATGACTACTGAATGTCCTTATAAAACATAGAAACCAATGTGTGTGTGTGCATGTGCGTGTGTGTGTGTGTGTGTGTGTTTTAACTTTCTTCTCAATGTCAAATTTCAGTGGAAGTACCTGAGGCAAAGACAAAGTCTCTTCAAAGTGGATATGTCTTAGACCTTATGGAGTCCCACTGGAGCTTTCGGTTTTACTTTATTTTGATGGTCCCTTATGAACATTCTGTTGACAATAAGTACATGCCAACTAACTTTCATGAAAGTGTTAGTAGACTGGTATTGTTAGGGTTAGAATAAGTTGCCATGTTCTTGAAAAGCTACTTATAGTCAGTAGAATGCCTGTTGGGAGATCATCACAATGAAAAAATGAGTAGATAATAATCAGACAGTCTACATATACTCAAATGAAAGTTAGTTGACATGCAGGTGCAAAGTTACTGTTCATGAGGGACCATCGAAATAAAGTGTTACCCATCTTTGCAAGGATGATTGTAGAATCATTTGTTTCTGGTTGTCTCTTACTCAAGCAGGTATTCCCTTACCTATTACTTATAAGCTTTATAAGTCTACTTTATGATGTATTCACCTTTGTTTCTAAATTGACAGATTGTCTAATTGGAATAACCAAATTGGCTAGTGACCTGACATTGTTCATAAGGCACATCACTGCATTTTAAGAAGCGTACCTTATGTTTGCACAGTAGGCATCCCACTAGGTATTGAATCAGAGCTGTATGTCTCTCTTCTTTCCCGTACTTTTCCTGTCCTTTAGCTCTATTTGCAAAGCCTATTGTGTTCATTTCATTGTATTGGCACATGTAACGGTCCTGAGTTAGTAGAATAATTACGTACAGTGATATTTAGTGTAGGCTACTTAAAAGTGCTTTAAAAAATAAAACCGTTTTTGGTACATTTTGGTTTGTCGTCTTTTTTCCGGCCCTCATTTTTTATTCTGCCATGGTTCACGCCTCATTCTTTATTCCTCCAGACTCCTTAATCACCTTTGAGTGTTTACAATCACTGCTGGTAGATTATAAGAGAAGCCTTTGAATGGCTGATTCTGATTAAAAGAAGAAAATAAGCAGTAAATATGTCTCTTGCGAATACTGAGCGGTGCAAGGCTACTTCATACGTTATATTGAATATACAGTAACACATCTGTTTTTAATTGCTGTCCGGTGACATGAAGCCAATCATTTCACTGTGCTGCATCACTCTGTCCTAATTTTAAAGCAGCATCGCATGTCTCCCCTTCAAAAAAGGAAGACAGAATTCAACGTGACAAGCTCGGTGAAAGAACAGAGCCATCTTGTGAGTACACCAAATTAGTCACTTATAAGATTTCATGATGCTACTTTAGAATGCATCTATCTATGCAGGTCGTAAGCAACAAGACTGTTTTCTAAGATTTGGAAAAGAGCCCATCTTTATCTTAAGGATCCAGCTGTAGTGTGAAGGCATCTATGACAGAGTCCTTAAGCAATGTTAACACACTCTATTCACATCCCCCTTCCCTGGAGAACACACAGAGCGCTCTCACCACCTTCAGCCACACACACACACACACCAGCCCGACTGTCATTTCCATTGCTGAGGCTCTCAAAAATTCCCAAGGTGTGACTGTGCTCCCCTGCAGTAAGTGGCCTGAACTGAAAGCTCCGGTCTAGACTGAGGCGATAGACGTCTCATTAGACTCCTTCACCACACAGGAGCCAGTGCACATTGTTCCCACAGCTAGAGGAGAAAGAGGGGAATTCTAGGAAGTGATAGCTGGGGGCTGGGTAGAGTCAGATGACGATAGTAGAGACAATAGTTACAGTAGTCTTGGACCTAGGAGAGTCGAAAACTGTTTTAACTATTAGTATTAGAGCCAGGCTTTTTTAAGATTTATTTGTGGTATTTTGCCTTTATTTTAGTATACAGTGGAGCAGGCAGGAATTTCTTCTATTTCAGCTTATCCAGGCCAAGAACTACCAACTTAGACGGAAAGTGAGAAGATGGCCGAAATACTGTAGTGTTGTAAGCGAAGGTGTTTTGTTAAGCCTGCCCTTAAAATCCTGGCAACTGTGTGTCAGAAAACTGAGAGTTGAGAGTACAGAGTCTGCCATTATATCCTTTGACAGCTGATAATTAGCAAATCATATGTGCAGAAAAACATGATAGAGAAAACCCATGTGTAATTACTGACACAGTACAAAAAACTGCTAAAAAACTCAATGTACTGCCTAATATCAAAAACTCTGATAATGTTATACATTATCAGAAAGAGACATGTAACGCTGTTTTTTGAGGAACGCCAGTCTGAAGATTGCAGAGTATTTGTTAGCAGCTACATAATGAAATGAAATAATGAAATATTTTGTGGGGGATTGAACTTTTACTGATGGCACAGAGGTTTTACATGCGATCAGGTGCTTTTCACATCTATGAAATGTCTTTGAAGTACTGATAACATATGGGCTGCCTCTTTAAAACCACAATCCTACCTAAAAGTCATGTTAAAACTCTACAACCTGTGCAATAAATGAATTGACGATGCTAGCTGTTGCAAGTAACATGACAAGAACCAACCGATGAGAACATAAAACATGAACCAAAGATTCAATAGTAGGATGACAAGAGGGCAAGGAAATCACATGAGTAAACAAGGACCATTAATAATCTATATATAAAGTAAAGACATGAAAACATGAACATGAAACAAAGCCCAAATGCTCATGTTACAGAGGCATGCTTTATTTTTGATTTCTGTCAACAAAGTCTTTCACTGTGATTCTAACAATAGGACAAGGTTCTTCCTTAAATATTTTAAATATACATATAGCTACGTCATTTGGTATTTGTAATGCTCCTGGTACTTTACTGACTTAAATTAGAAATTGAAATTGCTTATGTCATTCAGTCGTTTCGTATTAGTCATCCCTCCCTATTAAAATGCACTCTATGGATGCGAAAAATCTAACCTGATACAGCTTTTTTTTATGACAGACAAAAGCTTCGGAGGCAGCTTGCAAATGTGATTGACACCACATGAGGTCTTGCAAAATTTCTGATAATTTAGAAAATGGAACGTACACCACACAGTGGACTTTTTTGTCTCCAGTATTACCTCCTGGAATGGACCTCCACCCTCTTTTTGGACCGTGTTGTGCTCTGGTGACTCAAGCGAATGAAAGACGCCAATGCACAGATCACGCATTGGTATCTAGCTCTTCATGTTTAAAGCGGTACATAGACAAGGGCAGAGGAGGCTGGAAGTGAGCATGGCTTGAGTGTGTTAGTCAGTGTGGAGCATAACTAATTGATTTGAGTTCAATTGAAAGTTTGATTCATTACCCGGAGGCAAATTTAACCTGAAGACGCCATGACTGTGCCCAGTGATTGGCACTCTTCTGTTATATCAAAAAAATCATGCATATTTTCTGAAATCAGAATAATGTTCCACTGAATAAGGATTTTAAGGTTAATAAAGTAATAATAATTCCAAAACCAAAAATACTACAGAGAAATAAGCTATATAAGAGTTTCTTGAACTATAATGACATTTTACATACATATGTCATTTACTATCAGCCAATAGATATGAAGTGACTGTAGTCTACCTGTGTAAACAAAGATGTACGTCATATATGTACGTCAAGTGCTCATAGTTTTAAGGGCTGAAATGTTGTTCTTATTTAACTAGCACTATGCATCAAAACTGGGAAACATTGTGTTAGGACGAAAGAAGGTGTATATATCGTATTTGCTTAACGATGCGAACACAATGCCTTTTCACATTCGCCCAAGGTTGCTGATCTCTCGTCTTTGAAGGTCACAAAAACCAATCTCTCCTGTCCTCCATTGTATCTCAGTGAGCATGTACTAGGTCACTCTCAGTGCCTGCCAGCCACCAACAACCTTTAGTCAGAGATGGTGAACAATCTGACTCTCAGATGTTCGCCTGGAGGTTTGTGAGCATTTGTGAAAATGCATCTCTACACGTATATCTTGCTTACCTTGTCCATCTGCCCTCATATCTCTATGCATTTCCCTGTTTCTCTCTCTGAACTCTTGTTTTCTTAACACTTGTTTCTCTCTGTTTCTCCTCTGAATGGTATTTGCAGTGTAATGCATTGGAATAAATGAAACCACCCATTGAGGGGCTGGTCTTCGGAAACATAGATGTTATAGAAAAATGCATTTTAATTTTATTTATCTTTCTTTCAGCATTTTAAATAGTGGTCTTTAACTAAAAAATCGCAAGAACATCTCATAATAATTCATACAAGTTATATTATAAAACTATAAAACATGGTTTTAGTAAAAACATCCTTTAAGTATGCGAATGCATGTGGTTATTCTTTTGAGTGTAGCATGCAACTAGCATTAATGCCCCAGCTAGTTAATGATTAACTGAACATATAGTAAATGACCAATAACAATTATTTATGTGGTAATTAAGCATGACCAGAAGTCTAGTAGTTTAATTGTAATTTATTACTGGCAACTTACTAGTTTTTTAGAGATATTTTTTTGCTCTGGAGAAGAACAAGACTAAAACAGACAGGTATAAGTACCTTTTCAAGTACAGTGAACTTTGCTAATCAAACCCATTTTAACCCTGTACTAAATGTTTATTAATAACTGAAACTACTAAATTTACTAAAGTTAGTTACTATATTGTGGCAAAGTTATTTAAAGTTAATGTGGATTATGAAAATAAGTGTAACCTTAAAACTCATTTACTATGCACTCAGTTAACCAATAATTACCGGCTTATTTCTGTTTATTTATCCTTTAATGTTTAAAAATAAAACGAATGGCTAATATTCCCTTCTTATAAGTTCGGTTATGTAACTCTATAGTTTTCCCTGCTGCCCATGACTCTATCAGAATTTATGCATTATAAAACCACTGCATTTTATTGCTTGCAATATTTACCTGCATCCTTTAATGACTCCCTTAGATATCTCATTTATTAATGTACTCATTGTCACTGCTGAATAGTGTTTTCTCATTTATTTATGCCAAGAAACTATCTAACTACCTATACCTTTCCTTGTATTTCCCTTTTTTCGCAAGCTCTTCTCATCTCTGTGTATGCGAAAGACATTTTCTCCCGTGCACATTTTTTTCTCATCAGATGGATGCAAGCAGAGAACAGGGGAAGCCCTCTCACCTCACCCTGCATTCTGCCAAATTAGCATATTCATGAGAACCCGCATGCATTATACATGAGATCCTGAGGGGAAACAGAGGAATGACACACACACACACACAGTATAAAGAGAATGACTACGCTATAGGTACACAATTAGTGAGAGCAAGCATTAAAAACAGTTACTGGTTAACATATTATTATTATTATTAAGAAACATTTGTTTTGTATATGTATTCCAGTCCATGAAGGACAATCGCCGCTACATGTAACAACCTACTGAATGGTATGTGTCAGTAGTAGAAAGGATATAGTGAAGCAGGTCGCTGTCCTTTTGTGGAAAAGCGCGGCGGGTAAGAGTTTGTCACCTTGAGTGAGGCTAAGATATAAAAGTGGAGACACTTGGTCACACTCTGCAGCAAACTGTGTGTTTTCTGTACGACCATCTGACCTTCGTTGCAAAGAATACAATTTTTAAAGACCATTTATTGATTTTGTCTCTAACATAGTGAGTTGTGTTAAAATTGCTGCGACAATCAACAGACACACTACTAATACTTAACAACAGCTGTTGAAAGGGTACCATCAAAATAATCAAACTGATATTATTAAAAATAAATAAATGCTCAAAGCACATATGTCATATTGCACATTCATCTGATATGATATCTGAGCTTATGGCTGCTTTAGAAAAAAAAAAATTACTTATAAGTGATTTTTGTCCACTTTTAAGTAAAGTAACATAAGTAAGATAGAGACTTGGAATGCATTATAACTGTGAGAAATATAATCCATTGTTATTTAAAGGCACACCAAGCCGACGCCAAACAACTAGCGGCTAACGGTGTTGTCGCCTCGCGTTAGATAGAAAAGACGGCGCAGACTTCAGCCCGTGGCAAACTGAACACCTGCGTTCGGCGCATGCGTGGGGTGAGTCGGCCGTCTATATCAGCAGCTATCGATTAAATATTCATCATTCGAGAAACCCGAAAAAATATATACACGAGATAAATGCATATACGTGAAACGTAAACAAAGCGACGCGCGCTTAGCATTTTGAATACCGGCATATGTTGACGAGTTTCTTCATTTCATGCGGCTCACGCATGATAACATTCACACATTGGAATGCTTGGGTAAGATCACGTTAGAAAGCATAAGAAAAGTCTGCATTCTTTTACTTGCTCGTTTTCATTACTTTCGCTTTAATTCTCAATCGCAGGCATCCGATCAGAGCTCTCACTTTCCGACGACAGTCAACGACCAACCGTGTCCATTGAATCGTGTTCGTTATGTTTTCATACTCAAGTAAATATTATAACGCATTAAAACTGTTCTTATGAATATTCACGAGATGATACTACAAAGTGATTCACAGTGCATCATGCATTCATTATAATGCCTTAATGTGTTATAAATATGGGCTTCACGTGTGACCACAAGTGTTCAAAAGTTACTGTCTGCAGCTTTAAAGAATTTAATCATGAAATTCTACAAACCATTTTTGTTAAGCTTTAATAAGCTTCAGGGCTAGGTTCTGTCGCTTTAATGTACAGTAATAACAATTTGTTAATAACGGAGGGTCAGCATTTGATTGTATAACCGGTTTTGCATAGTACGGTAATTATTTAAAAACTTCACATTATTCAAAAGCAATATAATTTCGCCCACCAAACATTTTATACATATAACTTAATCTGTGTATATGATTTTTGTTTCTTGTAGTGGCATTCATTCCAACTTCTAGTGGCATGTTAATGTTAACTAGACACACATATAGCAATAAACTAAAAGCAACTGCATTAATATAGCTATTTATAGCATCTTAGTAGAGACGCTTGAGGTGTTTGCTCATTCTTAATTTATTTTACATTATAAAAATAAAAAAGCAAAAGGGGTGTCACTTGCCATCTAAGACCAATGCAGCAATATGCAGAGATTTTAGCATGCAGTATTTAATATTTCTAACTCTGTTCAATTAACTGCCTTAGCAGAATGCTCTCTTCACGCTTCCTCTGAGTATAAAAAGAACCTCGCAAGCTCCTTTGCATCTTCAAACATCCTCCAGAGAGTGAGAAAAGAGGGTGGTGAAGAAACTTCAAACACAGAGGCATCAGAGACGAGGCAAAAGGAAACAAGCAGAATGATTAAACTTGGAGGCTGATATGTGTCATTACTGCTTGCTTTCAACATCCCAATTTCATCAGAGTAAAAAAAGACTGCTTAATATGGGCCTTAGTTCACCCCGAAATGAAAACTCCGTCGTGATTCGCTGCGGATGTTTTTCTACGGAACACAAAAAGAAATATTTTTTGTTAAATGTTTAATCTGTGAATCTATCATTTTATTATAAAACTAATTACGTTCGAGCAAAAAAATATTTTCTTGCGCTGTGTGTTCCATGCATGGTGCTAACAAGAACATGGGTTCAATCACAGCAAGTTGAGGGTTTAAAATAAGTTAATTGAGTGGTAAAAATAATAAAATGGCTCATCACAATTCTTTAAGTACTGAGAAAACAAATAAAAACTCTCACAGATAGGTGTTTTTT
Organism: Puntigrus tetrazona; assembly: GCF_018831695.1. NCBI lineage: Eukaryota > Metazoa > Chordata > Actinopteri > Cypriniformes > Cyprinidae > Puntigrus > Puntigrus tetrazona. Next base: position 1,676,140 of record NC_056714.1, on the reverse strand, counting down.
GTATAATAGTTTGCTGGTAATTTGCAATGTAGCTCTGCTGGTCTAATGAAATGTCAGTCCGGCTTTGTACAGATGTCTTTTTGCTGTTTATTTGTTTCTCTGTCTTTATAAAAGAGACACAGCATATAAGCATATTCAAATATGCAATTCTCAGAGGCCTTTTTGACAGTCTCTCATTCAAATGTCCACTGATATGCAAATAAACATATGCGACAAATCTGAGTTCAATTGCATTGTTATATACACTAAAACATTCCCATAAACTGATATAAAACCACATCATGCACAAAATGCAATAGACTTAAACATGAATTTGCTCCCTCTTAGACCATGGAGATAAGGGAACTCTTTTGTCAGGCTGTATACCATCTGTGTTTCTCTGCCTCCATGTTAGTTCAACCCATAATGCAATGGTCCCACACTCGACCTTTTTACGTTTCAAGAGTGCATCTTTCCCTAACTTTAAACATTTCAAGAGAGTACGTTCACATTCAAATAATTCACATTTCATTATAAACTCAAACTGAAACAAACTCAAACACATATGAATTTGAACATATGAACATAACCATAAATATACGCATCTCTGTGTTGTGCAGATCAGATTTAAAGCAGTCATATGATGCTCTTTCAATATATATTCTTTATAAAAGTTATGACTTGTCCACTAAAACAGCTTGTTTTAAAAATGCCTCTACTTTCATGTCATAGAATGGGTTTATTTTCATAACACCGCTCAAATGTTTACATAAAGAAAGAAGGCAGAACTATTATTCTTGCTGTAGTGTTGCTGCGGGTGCCATAATCTGGAGACGCTGTTTTGTTCTAGAACAACTCAACACAAATATTAGAGTGTGTTCAGCTGATTTCTAAAACCTGCAGAGCAGCATTTATAGCCAAAGGCTATAAAGTGGAGCAATTCCAACTATGCAAGGACAGTCTGGCGCTTCTGACTCACTTACTTTTAACCCATGACTTCCTACCACTCGCAGTAGAATGATGCACTCCCAGTTCCACGTTCTGAGATCACATAGCCCGCAAAACAACAATGGCAGCCCCTACAGATGTGGTATTTATGTAATACAGTGTCAAAATAAAAGGTATTACAGCTTCTCTTGCCTTATGCACCCTTTTTCCTCACCTAAGCAAGGAGTAAGCACCTTTGGCGACAGAAATGATTGTAAATGAGCATAAGCCCTGTACGGTCCGCCATGCTGGTTTGTTTACATCCAACTTAGCTACGACAATTCCTTGCAATTCCTTGGCTTGAAGTTATGACTTGCTCGAAAACCTGCCGGCTATATATTTAGCGATTTGGTGATGTTGCTCCCTTGCCTGACCTTGGCTAAATTTAAAACGAATCACGAAAAAAAAAATCGGTAACAATTTATTTTGATGGTCCCTTTTGAGCATTCTGTTGACAATAGGTAACTCTGCACCTACATGTCTACTAACTGTATTAGAATATTAATTGTCTCCCAATGGTCAACCAATAGACATTCTACTGACTATCTGTAACTTCGCAAGTATATGTCAACTCATTCTAACTCTAACCCAACTAGTCTACTAATACTCTACTAACAGTCTAATGAGAGTTAGAAGATAAGTAGGTGCAACATTACTTATGGTCAACAAAATGTGTTAAAGGAATCGTCAAAATAAAGTGAAACCAAAAAATCCTGCGTCAAAAGAAGGTGGAGTTTCAGAACACACCCACCGATGGTGTAACCGCCTCGGACCAATAGTAGCTCAAAGGTGTTTAGGAGTTAAAACAAACTCCCAAAAACGTTTGCTTTAGTGAGCTTCAGTTCGTTCTTCGATTTCAAAGTATACTGGGGCCTTTAGTCATTATAATCTGTAATTATGTCCCCACTGAATGCATTTGTAATGGTTTTTATTTACACAGCATCTCTTTATGGTAAGGGGTATTACATTTCTGTCAGACACTTGACAAAGCTGGCCAATCAGAGCACACCTTGCTTTTTTAGAAATAAACACAAAATAGTGTTTTTAGCAACATTAAACACCCCTTTAAATAAATTGTTTGTACTATACTTTTTTTTTAAAGTGACATTTTAATGAAATATCGTTTAATGAAAACTAAGATCATCTTACATTCTCAGTCTGAGGAGAAATTTTAGTTCTCATTTTTCAAGGCTGTTTTTGGCTTCATTCCCGCTGCCTTGCATTTCTTCTTTTTCTGAATTTACCAGCTAACTAGGTCTTCCAATACCCCCAATATTCTTTGAAAAAGTTTGTGATTCCTCCAGCTGTGGTGTGGGACCTAGCAATCTCATCTCTCCTCCTTCGCAATTCTGTTTATGTGGCAGGCACCATCGCTCTATGACCCTTTCCTTTTTGTCTCGCAGTCCCTTCTCACTTCATCTTCCCTGGTCTCAGTGCTCGTCCTGTGTTCTTGACGTACAACAGCCAACACACAGAAGGTTCCTGTGGGTAAGCAAGGACGGCTTTTTGAAGTGATTTCTCACATTGCTCGCAGGGAGTACAGCAGGCGTTTGGTCCGAAGAGCTCAAAATCTTCATCCTTTGCAGGCTTCTGGATCAGGATCTGCTCTACTGCACCACACGATCTGGTGACTCTACATACAACACTCGTTGAAATGACCTTCATGACCTTCTACATGTTTTCGCTTCCAATCAATCTTTGCTTTTGTGTCAAGGGATGTTTTAACAATGTGCTTTCAACATGGGTCAGTTTTAGGTTTGAGGGGTAAACAATGGTTATTAAAATATAAGTAATTGGGGTCATCTTTAGATCATTTTGGAAATACTGAGACTTTTACCAAATTTTGAAAGACCTCAGCATACACCCCTCAGATCAAACATCACACGCAATGACCTTCGGTGTACACATATTCCATAAAGAATTCCCCATTTAGATAAACTCAATTTATGTGATCAGTTATGCACAAAATATATATGTGCAACCGTTTCTTGTTCTACTTGTTCAAGCTGATTTTTTCCCTAATGTTGGTTCCTGTTCGCGAAACACTTTTTCAGTGTTTAGTCTTAATGCTTTATATTCTATATTTTGCAAGCATTCAGTATAATAGTGGGAACCAAAAATGATCAGTTTAGTTTGAAACGAGCACATACCAATCTACAGATCTCCTCTATTCCAAGTTTAATTGACAGCTACGAATGCAATTTCTTTATTATCCCCTTCTTGCTAGCCTTTCACAGGGAGATGTGTCTTTGAAGATAAGCATTTGCTTTAGCTTTAATGATATGCTGTCTGAGCCTCTCTTCAGTTAACTTCCTTTCCAAGATATGAACAAAATGATGAATTAGCCAGGCTTGTTGCCTTCAGTTTGAGCAGTTGAAAAGCCAGCTTCGACGCACTTCAAGCGGGGAGGAAACCAGAGAGCACCTGACAGTTTATGCTATTGTTTGACGACTGTCAAAGGTAGCTTTTGCTCCGCTCAAATTGGATTCCGTCTCCTGGAATGAATTATCAAATGCTGAGGGGAGGATTAATAAGTCATGGAGCTGTTTTCTCTGCGGTGTTATGATTATTTCACAAACGGAATGGCTCCTCTTTGCTCGTCATGCTGCCTGTTTTTGTTCTGCATCCACCTTCCTTTAGTGAATTTCACGTATCTTCTCCTTAGCCTCATTCCAAATGCTCAGGTGCAAAGAAAGAAGGTTTGTGAAGAGTTTTTCTAAAGCTGGTGTCATTTCAACATGACTTGATATGCATCTGGCTGATACAAGTCAATGGTAAAAGGGAAAAGAGCGTCTCCCAGCGTTCTTTGCTGTGATCAGTGTTCTCCCTATACACAAAAACAGACACATACAGACAAGCTAACGTCTGCTACTACATGAACAGTGCACAGTTCACACACAAGCAGGCAACTTTTGTGGAAGGTATTGCATTTTAACAACGTTTCGAAATTTCTTTTGAAAAACTGTTCAAGCACAACATTGTGCTTTAGATCAGACAAACCAACTAATACCAATAACACTGTGTGCTTTTGCGCTGCTTCGCTAATAATGCTGTAACTTCCTGGAGGATGATGTCATCAAAAGGCCGGCACTTGTTAGCGAATGATACGAAAGCTATAACAGCAATTGCTGTTAACAGTAACAGTAAAATGAAAAAAAGACGTCTTGTTTGAAACATTTCAATATTTATTTGAAAGAGGGCCATTTATTATTAAATGATTCGTTTCGTATTTTAAAAGGTTGCGCTTAAGACCAAGATACAATATCCAGTCTAAACAAAGTGAATTATTCTAGATTTACTCCTGTCTCCTTTTGAAAGACTAGTTTGAAAATTGCATCCGGAGAATGTAATTTACAGAGCAACTGCGATATATATATATTTTTTAATATTATGGTTGCTGAGGAGAAAAAAAAAAGACATCTTGTTTTAGACACAAGTGAACAGAGATTTGGAGATTTGATTTTTGTACAAACCAGTCTTATGGGGGGAGAAGGACTGCTTTCTGCTTAATGCTATTTTCCACAGACATTTTCTTTTCCCAGTGAGCCAAACATGATGAAATCACTGCACTCTCCCGACCCAGTAATCCGAATGACATCCACACTTTTCTCATTAAGCCACCTAGTGGATAACTTCACTTTCTCTCTCCACATTGTGTCTGCCAGTGTCCTCATAATACAAAAGGCTTAAAAACCATACTAAATTATGTTTTTTTTTTTTTCATTTTAAATCTAAAAATACATGAAGTTTCCTGTAAGGGGTGGGTTTAGGTGTAGGGTTGGCAATAGCACATACAGTTTGTACAGTGTGTATATATATATATATATATATATATATGTGTGTGTGTGTGTGTGTGTGTGTGTGTGCGTACACACAGGTATGACAGCAGTTCCTGTACATATACAAATTTCTGTAAAATGCTATGCAGATGCTGACGATCCAGGAGCACCAGCTTTGTAAGTCACCATTTTCTGAACCTGCACAAGTACAAAAGTCACATTCACAACTATTTCTCAATAGCCTACTTGGCATATAAAACTGTCCTGGTGGAGACTGGTGAGCAGATTCCGATGTCGTCACCACCACCTCCGTATTTCAGTGGTTTCATCCAGTTGATTCTGCTTAATTCCTCAAGTAAGCAAACAAAAATTAGTAGATGACATCTGGGCCTTATTGAAATAGGAATCCCTCAAGGAACCATTTTAAGCCCTGTTTTTTTTTGTCCTTATATTAACTACCTTCCAGAAATATGCACTGATGCAACTCTTTAAATATATGCTAATGATACCCTTTAGGTATCCGATAAAGAATGAGAGGATTTTGAAGAAATTTTAACAAGAAATTTAGAAAAAGTGTCCACTTGTATATTGCTTGGCTTTAAATACTAAGGAAATGAACCTTTTTCTGTTAAAAAGCACTCACGTCAAAATCTTTAAATGTTCAAATTAAAGGGAAAGTTGCACACATTGTCCTTATTTCAAATACCATGTAAAAATGTATGCATGATATATTCCTGATGGAGTAGGAAATGAGTTACACGAACCTGGGGAAGCACTGCACAAGCGGTCAGCAAAATTGTCAACAACAACCTGTTATTGAATGGACAATTAATAAGTGGGTATTTCATTTATTGATAAGTAATTCTAATCCAATATTTATTTAAATATAAAAAAAACGGGAAAACTGAAGCTATAAACATTGGACCTGCTGCTTCAACTAGTAAGCTGATTGATTGATTGATTGATTGATTGATTGAAAAAATAGCTGATACTCTTAACTCGAATGCCAATGAAATCACACACTATCTCCTGGAAATATTAAATTGACCTTACATCCATATGAGAACATATGACTTAATAGAGCTTAACACTTTTATTTCTAAAAGACAAATACACAAACTAAACAGAAATCGCGTAGACGCCTACAAGAAAATTATTTAAATTATACTTAAGTGTGATTATGTATGTGTGGCGAACATCTCCAGAAGGACCAGATCAAAACCATAAACCCCATCAAAACCCTGCTCTGGCTTTCTCTCTCTCTCTCTCTCTCCCTTTCTACTCCTCCTCCTCTCATTAAAATAGTGAGCTCTGGCTTCTAATTAAATCCCTCTTGAAAAGTCTAAAAAGTCAGACTCGGATTGATTCAAATTTGCATTTCTGAATAGGGTCTGTTGCTTAAAGCATCAATAAACCGGCAAAAACAGCCTCTTCTAAACCAGAAAACCCACAGCTCCAACAAAAATAGAGACTATTAGCCAATAAAGGTTTTTCTAAAATAAAAAGAGCATCCTAAACTGTCTAATTTCTTTAATATTCTGTTTGACTGTCACGACATGTGTAAAGGTTAAAGCAATG